>NC_056749.1:744153310-744188310 GCF_019279795.1 Protopterus annectens | reverse complement strand
CCATTATGTCAATATTACAATTCATGAATAATTAACTAACCTATACAAAAGTATACAAAACATATATTAGAACACATGCATAGAATAATAAAAAATATGTATATAAAAATATGTGTAAACTAAAATATATACAAATTAAACAACACTAAGGTCATTTATTTCTTCACCAACCTATGTGCTTTCAAGGCTGGCTTGATGGATACAGCATCATTCAAACCAGACCCCATATGTGCACCAAATCTTAAAATCCATTTCATTTCGGCCGTATCAGTACGTGCATATAAGTCCCCCAACCTAACACCAACATTAAGAACTTGTAGGACCTGGAACTGAAAAATATGATCATCACCTGCAGCTAACATATGCTTACCTGTGTAATGGTAAATGAAGCTTCACTATAGTCCAATCCCCTTCTAAGACAATAGGTATGGTCTCTAATACATTCTCTGAGTCTCCCATTCATTTTTCCTACATAAAACTTGAAGCAAACAATACAATGAGCTATGTAAATCAAATTCTTAGTACTGCAATCAGCTGATGTTCTCAGATACCAATGCCTATGTGTGTCAGGATGCAGAAAATAATCATTCTCATCTGCAAATTGACAAAAATTACAGCAACTGCACTTTTTAGTCCCTGCTGTTCCCACCTGTCCAACATGATTAGATTTGGAATAACACAAAAGTTGTTTCAAATTATCCTTGTTCTTATAAACTACCTTAGGTCGAAGTCCCACCAATTCACATATCCTTTCTTCTGTATGCAAAATATGCCAATTCCTGTTTAAAACATCACAGATCAATCTAGAGTCCTCACTATACGATAAAACAATGGGCATCTGATTTGATCACTGAGTATAAACCTTCTTGGGACGAGCACCACTGAAGTAGTATGGTACTGCTCTACCCTGTCTCTCTGTCTTGGTTCAATTAATGACTTTAGAGACCTCCATATCACCATATCCCCTTCCCATCAATTCTGATTTCAACATCATCAAACTATTGTCCAATTCATAGTCACTACAGGTTAATCTAGATATTCATAGAGTTTGCCCCTTAATAACACTAGAAAAAACATGCTGAGGATGCATACTCATTCTATACATGAATGATGGACAATAGCAATCTTTATGGGAGAGCTTAGTAGTCAAAGACCCATCACGCTTAACCAACACCAATACATCTAGGAATTCAATAGCCTCAGATGAAGTCTTGTGAGTAAACCATAAGAACTCATTACTACAATTCAAACCTTGAATAAAAGTTTGTAAATTGTCCATGTCATGGTCCCAAATGAAAAAGATATCATCAACAAAGCATCGGTAAAAAACTATACCACTCCCATTCATGTTCATTATATTTATGATGCTCCCACTCGGCCATAACTAAATTCACATAGCTATTCGCGCAACTGGTGCCCATAGCAACCCCAGCCATTTGCTTAAAATAAACACCTTCAAATACAAAAACATTATCAAGTATTATTTCCAACAGATAACATATTAAATCGATCTGTGTAATGGTAAATGAAGCTTCTCGTGTCAAATAATCCTTGACCATACTAATACCGACCCCATTCGGGATACAGGTAAATAACGATTCTACATCTAGAGTTACAAGAGTAACATTTAACAAATTCCGAATTCCAAAAGTTTGGTATAAATCACACAAGAAATGTTTTGTATCCCTAAGGACCAGAGGATTTTTGTCCAAAACCATTTGCAACTGCTTATCAACATAAATTGACAGCGGTTCTGTTAACCCGCCCACCTCAGAAACAATGGGACTGAAAGTGGGTTGATTAGGATTTTTGTATACTTTAGGCAGACCATAAAGTTTAGGTACAAGTGGAAATTCAACACTGAAATAGTCAAACAACCCTTGTGTTATAAGCCCCAAACATAAACATTCATACAAACCCTGAAATAAATATTGCTGTATCTTCTCAATCATATCTACATCAACACTTTTATAAACATTGGTGTCTGCCAACATAAATAACATTTGTTCAACATAGTATTTACTATCGAGAACCACTACCGGTCTTCCCTTATCAGCTGGTCTGATGACCACCTGTTGATTTGTTTGTAAATCTCTCATAGCTGTACGTTCAATGGCATTTAAATTATTATGTTTCACATTTTTACGATCCTTAAAATTCTGATATAAGTCCCTTTCACAAGCCTTGATGAAAATGTCTAATGCCTGTGGAAACACTTGTAAAAGTACTTGGTTTTGAAAAAATATTCCGTTGTCGAATATCTGAATCACTAAAAGTCATGCGTAAAGCTGCATTCCTAGCAAACAGTCTAATTTCTAATAGAGTTTCATCTACGGAGGCAGCCCCAGAAGGTATAAAACCTAAACTTTTAGTTAACAAAGAAATTTCTGCATCAGTCAACGTGTAATGAGATAAATTCCATACTAATCATTCTGAGATGCAGCCCACATCTTTTTCAGGCTGCTTCCGTAGGTGTGGGCAGATGCGTCTTTCCATTTCTGCCCCATTCATATATGTTCTTTCTCTTGAAAAGACTTGCTTCTCTCCCGAAAAGGCTTGGTGCACATATGGGGTCTGGTTTGAATGATGCTGTATCCATCAAGCCAACCTTGAAAGCACATAGGTTGGTGAAGAAATAAATGACCTCACTGTTGTTTAATTTGTATATATTTTAGTTTACACATATTTTTATATGCATATTTTTTATTATTCTATGTATGTGTTCTAACATATGCTTTGTATACTTTTGTATAGGTTAGTTAATTATTCATGAATTGCAATAGTGCCATAATGGGTTTTGTTATTTCTGCTCCATGACTGGTTGTTTTGGAACTTTATAATGTATTTAAATGTGTGGGTGATTGGAGTATGTTGTCTGATGAACCACTTAGATTGTGAAAGCGCTTACCATTCATTAAAGTCTCTGTTTGGTTTTACAAGGAAAGTGAACTGTTTTAATTAGTACTGGCTGTGTTTCTGCACAGTTTTTTGTTTCGTTTGGTCTGCTGTATTTATATCTGTGCAGTTTATTGCTGTTTGATCCATTTGTGCTGCAAATAAAATATATTGTTCATTCTTCTACTCATCATGTTTAGCATTTTAATATCTATGCTGATTGTAAGAGTGGTAATTTATAAACAGTGTAAAAGTTTTTATGTTGGGAAGACTAATAGGCTACTTAAAGATTGTATTAGGGAACATCTTAATGACATCAGAAAATGTAATTTAAAAAATGCTTTATATAAACATGTAAGTGTCAGTGGAAATGATCATGATTTTTATTTTATGGTTTTACAACTGTATAATATGTACAACAGGGGTGGGGGTGTTAGAACTCACACTGAATGCACAGAACTGAACTGGATTTTAGAACTGCAAGCAGACAAGGGGCTAGGCTTGAATGAGGTAATTCCTTCAAAACCTAAATTGAAATCTCATCCTCTAGCCCACCAAAATTATAATTGTTAATTAATTTCTGGATATTTAAATGCTGCCTGATATTTTAGTTTGTATTGTTGGTCTGAAGAAGCATCTAATGGCATGAAAGCGCTTACAATTTTTTGTACAATAAAGGAGTTTTTTATACTTTCCAAAGCTGTATATAGCTGTTTTTTATTATTTTGGACTTTGCTGATACATATATAACCAGCTTTTATCCGCTGCTTCAGTTTATATACATAATGTGAGTAAGCAAATAAAGCTTTTCTCCCTGGGCCTCTGCTGAAAATGTGTATTACCAAGTCAGACTTTCCTGGTAAATAAAGACAAATCAATAAGTAAATAAATAAATAAATAAGTAAAACCTGCATTACTTTTACTGTACTTTCCCCACGATCACTTTACATCAGCAGACATTTTAGACAGGGCTAGGTAAACCAGCACATTCTTGTAATTGTGGCTAAATTTGCTTTTGTCACCAGGAAAAGATGGTGCCTGTTTTGTTTTTTTTTTCTTTTCAGTCCCTGCTTCATAGCAGATTAGTATGCCATGCATAATTCAGAATTGCACATCTATGTATGCAGTGACAAAGAAATGCAAACCGGACTTGTACAAAAGTTGAATTTCTTTATTAACCAAATATGCCAACATGATAATGCATCTAAAATGTATGCATATTCCCTCTGAAGTATTGGAAGTCACATCTTAGATACACAAGATCATTTAAGGTTAAAGGCACTTTGGCTGATACAAACACAAATATCATTCTGGCATCATGGCTTCTCGACTGACATATTTTGACTGTATTCCTCTTACTGACCTCTGCCTTCAGTGTAATATGCTGCTTTCTTTATCACTTGCTTTGAAAATAAGTAAATAAATGGTATACTGTGATATTAAATGATGAACAGCATCAGCTTTAGAAGGCTGCAGACATGTGACAGCATTATGAAGAAGCTGAAGAAGAAATGATTAAGTGAATTCAGTTTCTTTACGCTCTATAAAGATGAAAATACCAATGAGGGACAGATGCATATTGGCTAGCAAATTCATTTACATACGAAAGTACAACTGCTTCATAAAAATGCAATTATTGTACGACCAATATTTTCTGTTGTGACCACTACAAAATCTCTATATGGCAAACTAGCCTTGACATGTCCAAACGCAATCAGATATAATCAGTTTAGTGAATAATTTAGACTAATCAGCAAGTCTTAATCTGTACTCTGCCTTTTGATCTATAATGTGCAGTTAAATTCCCTCTTAATATGGATTGTTCAGAAATGTATTAGTGAGGACATGTCTGTCTGTCTGTGGTGTCTAGTTTACCATGTGCGGTGGTTTTGATCACTAAGCAAGCTTACAGAGATTTGTGTGTATGTGTTTTGTGTGTGTGTGTGTGTGTGTGTGTGTGTGTGTGTGTGTGTGTGTGTGCGTGCGCGCGTGTGTGTGTGTGTGTGTATACGTATACACTTTTGTGTGTGTTAGGAGCTATCCTTTTAAGTCTGTATTTTCATGTATCTGAATAACCTGGGCAGACCCACACATCCTACAAACCCATCAGAGTTTGCAAATCCAAATCTACATTATTTTTTTTTTTTTATCCTCTTATTATGTACTCTGTCATGTCTAGTTTGAATGTATGCATTAGTGACGCCTTATGAAAGCAAAGCGCAGAAGTGTATTTTAATCAAGGTTATCTAGAATCTTCAGGGTATATTATACATAACTTAGTTTTGTTTATAGTTATTTATTTCCTTGTGTTGTTATCAGCACAATGCTTTGTGAATTGTCTGATCTCTGTTGACTCCTGTTAAATTAATGCAGTGTACCGTACTGTATTAAGATTTACAGCAACAACTCTGCACCTGAAAAGATTGGATCTGGCTGAAAACACCTCTGTGTGTTAGGGGCAAAGGAAGTATCATCAATAATAAAGAGGCAGAACTCATCTGTGAAAGCACTTAGGCCCAGAGGACTGTACCAGTGACAGCAAGAATAGATGAGGCACACTAGGAATCTCAACGCCTGATGGCAAGTCCATATCACCAGCGATGTAGTTAGAGGGAATTGGTTTATAAAGTGAAACTCTGAGAGAAGTATATATGGTATTACAAGGATGAATGTGCTTGGCAAAAACATAACATACTGTCCGAAAGACTATTTTTATCAACATATTACTAGTCTACTCATAAAACCAGGTCAGGAAAGATGATAAGAATGGATGAACTCGAGCTACAGCCCTGTTATACCTGTGAGTGCATGTGTCCATTGTATATATATATATATATATATATATATATATATATATATATATATATATATATATATATATATATTTATTTATGCTGCATTTGTGTGAGTGCATGCATGCACAAATTTGTATATAGTCTATGCATCTGTGTATCTCTTTTAATTCTCTTTGTGTCCGTAAGTATGTGCACATGCAAGTGTCTGGTTCCCGACAGTGTCCGCATCACTACAGCAAAGTAATTGCATCAAATCTTGAAAAATCACTGTGTCTTAATGACTGAAGTGCACCTATGACCATGTTTGTTATACTATTGCCTTACAGTCAGAGGTTCAACTATCTAAAGGGACATACATCACATTGTGTGACTGCACTTAATTAGTAATGTATGCATGCTGACACTAAATATGCCAAAATGGGAAATGCCAAAGGGCAACATGCATGTATACAGAATATCATTATGAAGAAAATAAACAAGAAACTTAAATCAGTAAGAAGGAATGATATTTTTTGTCTGATCGAATTAATTTTTAGCGAAACCAGAACTAGGAAAGTCATAAAATGAATCAGAACCTAATTACATGTATTATCAGTTATTCTGAGGTCTTATACCCTCAGAGTTCGTTGTAATATGAAATAAAGTGGAATGGTGCATAACGCTGTACATGGGCAGCTTGAAGAGCTCTATCCATCATTTAAGAATATTTTTATAATGTTTGTTTTGTTTGTAGTGGGTTCATAAATTCAAGTTCACTCAAAATACTCAGATGAGGTATGATACATAATGTTTAACATTGTATTACCTGAAATTAGAGCAGTGAGTCAATATTAATGAGGGGCTTAATGACAGTAACCACAATGCTAATAAAGAAGATGGTGATTACAATAATTGCATAGTAGGGCATGATGGGATAGAATATGCATTATAAGTGGATGGATTCACACCAAAGCATCAAGACCACAAGCATTATGAGTACTGCCACTGAAGAAACAGCACTGGTGTTACACAAACATCAGTCTATACAGAAATACAAAGAATAGTTTACCACTATATTGCAAACTTTACTCCCCTCCCCAAAACATGCCTGCTATACTACTGCTGCAGTGACATGGCCTTGGGGAAACAGCACACTTTCTGTAAGAGTTAATATTCTTTTGCAGCCCATCAGTAATGTTTGACCTCTACTAACAGAGATGTTGGACTGTAACTGCATATCAAACCATTTATAGCTGTCAGCACCAGTTTCAATGCTGCAGTTATACTGCCTACAGTGACACCAGTAACAGACTTCATTCAGAACATGGGAAATGACCTAGGCCACAGGCCTCTTCACTATATAAGGCACTTGGCATTATAACTTCAATGTTAGTGAAACAAATATTAATGACATTGGTGAAGTGAAAGGCTCCTGAACTGGATAATGGCCTACACGAAGTCTGGTTCAGCATATCTTGCACTTTGTTTGATAAACTAATTTACTGGCACCTTTATGATAACAAGATGTTCACCACCAGTTGCCTAATAAGGCTCCCGCTCTTGATTTACCTTCACCAGTACACCTGCGGTCACTTAACTACACTCCAGCCAGGGTGTCACATTATCCATCTAAAAGGCCAAAGTGTGACATTAACCATCTAAAAAGCCAAGGTGTCACATTATCCACCTAAAAGACATCACACATGGTAAAAAAGATTATTGGGCAGGAGTCCTAGAAGTGTCTTCAACAGTGATGAAGCAACCATTTCTTCTTTTTTTTTCAAATTGTTTTATTGTTTTCTAGTAAGCATACAGCACACAGTAATGCTGGTCAGTAGACACATGCATAAACACATATATACACGATGAAGGACATCTGCACACATTGTACAATGAGTTACTTCTTCGCTAATAGCTTTCCTGTTTGTAATATTTGTTAGGAATCAGTACCACAGTATTAATTTCCTCCTCCTCTGCAATTTAAATTAAAAGAACTTTCCTTTAGCCTCTCTATCTCATTTTCTGACCACTCAGAATATTTAATGCATCCTATTGAAGGAGTCGTACTTGTTTATTAATTCTAGTTCACTGCCTTCATCTGACAATAAGTCAAGAGACTTTATCAGATCAAATAGTATAACTGAGACCTATAGGTTCATGGGTTCATAGGTGTAAACAAGGCTAATCACTGTATGAGTTATTTTAAACCTAGCTATGAATTCCAAATGTATCTGACAACTTGTGGTCCCAGAGGTTATTTTAAGGGGTATATTTAAGATAGGGCTTGGGTGGTCAAGCATTTACAGGGTGCCTGTCTCCATTAGAGACATAATGGTAGACCAGGAGTGAATTTTCTATTCCACATCCACTGGTCCAAGTTATGCTTGAATTGAGTTAAGGAAGACCTCTGCTTCATATAAATGGGAAGTCTGTTACTGAGAAGGGATAGTCTTTTAGAAACATACCTGTCCCTCCAAAATGTTCTATTTATGTTGCAAGTGAGGTTTAAGTCTTTGGATTAGGTAGCATTGATTCTATTTGTTTTTCAGGTGTGCAGAAAGGTCATCAGTGCTCAGTCCAAAGATCCCTTGCATGCCAGGCACAGATTGCCCCAAACAGTCTATAGGAGACAGAGTACAGGGATAGCGTTTTGAAGCAAACCATGGAAGACATGCTGTTTATGCCCTGTATTCCTTTTGTGAGAAACCTCTGCAGATCTTCCAGTTATCGTGCGTGTCTGGTCAGTTAAATAGCGAAGGGGGATTTGTACTCAATGACTGATCTGATGAATGCTGAATATAGTGGAAAGTTGACTTCCTTGGGCCTAGAAGCTATACCCATGCTTATAAGTTACACATCAAAGAATGATTTTCGTACTACAGTGTACACATAATAGTCAAAGGACAGGTTACTGTCTACATGCATCCCCAAATCCTTCACTACTGAGTACACTTTAAGGGGAGTGTTATCAGTGAGGTAGTTTCCAGTCAGCTTCCCAAAGGATATTATTATGCATTGCTTGGTGTTGACTTTTAAATCATGGCTCCTGCACCTATCACTTGTCTATGTCAGAACTTTTTGGAGAATATTACCTTCTTGGAGAGAATCTGTGATTGTACTTACCTTGTAATTGTCTAAAGACCTGGTCAGCCAGAAGATCTTGTCATTGGCCTTGACTTCAAAGAACTACATGCCAAAAAGTGGAGGACACACCACAGAGCCCTGAGGGACTCCACTAGTGGCCATCCTCTTTGTGGACATGGACTCCCTTATCCTAACTTCTTGGGTTCTATCTGAAAGCTACCTGGCTATTCAAAGGATGACATAGGGATTTATTGCTAATTCTATGAGTTTGACTACAATGCCTGAGTGGGGCATTGTATCAAATGCCTTGGCCAGGTCAAGGTGTTAATTCAATATAAAATACTTAGCTTTGCTTGGATGGCACTAGATGCAATTCAACACATTAGAAACAGTGGTGTGGTTGCCATTGTGAGCTCCGTGGATATGACCCAAGAGCTGGACAAATGCTCCAGATTTATACCAGCAGAACAAAATACTGAGGCAGCTAGCCAATGAAGCATATCACTTTAAGCCTTCCTGTATGATTTTTAGCTCAATAAATGCTTGGTGTGCATTATGAGGTGGATTAATGCAACAGTTTCTATGTGGGTATGTCCAGGAGGAAACTGTAGCAAAGCATTTATGAGTATGTGTACACCACTGAAACAAAATCTGAAAACAATGCATTGATCAAACATAGAAACCAAAGTGTTAATTTGAAGACATTTGCTTTTTTTATGTTTTTAGGTCCTACACAGAAGTGTTTTGAAATATAGACAGAATTATAGTAGTTCATTACACAGAGAAAGGTAGATTAGTGGTTTCATTTCTTGATCTGATTTTAAATTCATTTTAACAGTCTGCTTAGGTTAAAATCTTTAAGCCTGTATTAATGATTCCAGTACATAGTTGGACTGCATTTTTACTGTTATAACTGGCTTAACTGTTGTTATTAAGCTCTTATTTCATTATTGTGTAACGAGTGTATGTCAGTGTAGTTCAGGATGTCTTTAGAATGGGGCAGTTCCAGGGCAGTCAGCTCAGAGCTAAGGGTCTTAAAATTTCAAAGTTGCTGTTTGCTGTGATTTTTTTTAAATTACTGTTGCATTGTAATAAATCCATTAGACAGAGAAGTGTTTTCACTTCTTTGTCTGATTTTAAATTTGTTTTAGCAGACTGTATCTACAGTACTTTTGCTAAGACCTTTAGGTATATATTAGTAATTCCAGTACATGGTTGGACTGCATTTTTGTTGTTTAAGTGGTCTGACTGTTGATATTAAGCCCTGCTTTGTTCATAGGTTCATAGGTTCATAGGTTCATACTAGGCTATCTGCCCTAGGGCATTTATAAGCCTAGCCAGAATGTGTTTGGCTTTCGCCACCCATTTTAAATTTATTTTGCTATGCCCTTTTTCGAGGTTAGTATACTGTGCCTCTATCTAACAGTGACACAGAAGTGATACCCAGGGTAAACCTACGATCTCCCATCCACTCATCAAGATTCCTCTTGAAGAGAGTCAATGAGGGACTCTGCCTAACCTGGACTGGGATTTTATTCCAGAGTGAAGGGAGCCTCTGGGTTATGAATCTGTCCCTCCAGCATGTCCTATTTATTTCAGTGCTGAGGTTCAAGTCTCGAGCACGTAGCTCGATGGGATTTGGATTTTCTGAGGTGCAGCATGTCCATTAATTCCGGGTTGGACATGGCTTTATACGTCAGGCACAGATCTCCTCTGAACAGGCGGTATGCCACTGAGTAGAGCTGGAGTTTCTTTAACCGGGCAGCATATGGCATCTGTTTGAGCCCTTTGATCCTCTTGGTGAGGTACTTTTGGGGTCTTTCCAGTTGCTGCAGGTGTCTGGTAAGGTACATCCCAAAAGGGGCATTGTACTCAATTATGGGCCTGATGAGGGATGAGTAAAGAGGCACAATGACCTCCCCTGATCTAGATGTGAATCCCTTCATGATTAGGTGGGCTATATAAAATGTTTTTCTAACCACTTTGGCCACCTGGTTGTCAAATGAGAGATTGCTATCAACTTGGGTCCCCAGGTCCCTAATTACTTCTTCTGTACTTAATGGATTTCCACCTATGTGGTAATATGTGGGCACTTTGTTTTTGCCAAAGGGGATGACTATACACTTTTTGGCATTTAGCTTGAGGCCTTGGCTCTGGCACCAGTTGTCTGTTTCTATGAGGCCCTTTTGGAGGATGCTTGTGTCGGCTGGAGAGTCGATTATGGCACCCAGTTTGCAGTCATCTGCGAACTTGGTCAGCCACAGTCCTTCCGTGTTGGCCTGTACCTCCGAGAAATATATACCGAACAAGAGAGGTCCCAGGACTGAACCTTGTGGGACACCACTTGTAACTGGTTTGGAGTCTGACATGGCTCCAGCAATTCTAACCATGTGGGTTCTGTCCTTGAGCCAGTTTGCAATCCATCTAGTGACATAGGGGTTTATATTTAAGCTGGTGAGCTTATCTATAATGCCCGAGTGGGGTATTGTATCGAAGGCTTTTGCGAGGTCCAGGTAGGCTGTGTGGACCACCTTCCCTCGTCAATGGCCTTGGTGACTGTTTCAAAGAAATCAACCAGGTTTAAGAGGCAGGATCTGCCCTTAACAAAGCCGAACTGGGTAGGATCCAGTGTTTGTAGGTCCCCAATATCTTTATTTATGAGGTCCATGATGATCCTTTCCATAGCTTTGCAGACCAAGCTAGTCAGGCTTATGGGCGATAGTTTCCAGGATCTGTTGAGGCACCACCTTTATGGAGAGGGACCACTGTTGCTGTACGCCACTCTTTGGGCACATATCCTGTAGTAAGGCTGAGATTGAACAGTAGTTTTATGTTTGGGTTTAGCTCTTCTTTGAGTTCATGTAGAACGCAGCCCGGGACACCATCTGGTCCCATTGATGCTGTGTTTTTTGCTTTGGAGAGGGCGGCTCTTACCTGAGCATCTGAGATGTCAGGGGGGCAGCACTCTGCTGGGATAGATATTTGCCCTTTTGATGGGGAGGGGGGGGAGAAGTTTGCACTGAACCTGTCAGCTAGGATGTTGGCAATGTCTGTGGGTTCGGTGTATTTTTTGTCATTTTGGACTAATTCTGAGCATATCTGGGAATTACCACCCAGGTTCCTAACATAACTAAAGAAAGCCTTGTGATTATCCTTAGTGTCCTGTGCAATTTTTCTCTCGAAGCTGGCCTTAGACAATTTTATATGTGCCCGTAGTTTTTTGCTAATACTGATCAGTGATGCCTTCCCTTTTTGGGATTTTGCTTTATCATTTAGTAGCTTCCTCCTTCTATTGTATAGTTTGTTTATGGCTGGCGTCCACCAGACAGGACGTCTGCCTTTGGAGGATTGGGTCTTGGTTTTATTTGGGATCGCATGATCCATGCATTCCTGAAGGTGTTCATAGAATGCGTTTATAAAGTTTCTTGTGTACTGAGTGTATGTCAGGCTAATTTATGACTTGTCTTTGCACTGGGGCCAATTTCAGGCCCATCAGCTCAGAGTTAAGGGTCTAAGAATCCCAAATTTGCTATTTGCTATGATTTTTAAATTATTGTGGTATTGTAATAGTTCCATTAGACAGAAAAAGAGATATGAGTTTTCATTTCTTGATCTGATTTTAAATTCATTTTAACAAACTGTGTCAGTCACTCTACATTAGTGATTCTAGTAAATATTTGCACTGCATTTTTGTTGTTATAAGTAGTCTAACTGTTATTATTAAGTCCTGGTTTCATTCTTGTGTACTGAGCATATAGCAGGCTAGTGGATGACCTGTCTTTGAATTTGGAGCAATTCCAGGCTAATCAGCTCAGAGCTAAGGATCGAAGAATTCCAAAGTTGCTGTTTGCCATGATTTTTTTAAAGTACTGTTGCCTTTTAATAGTTCCATTAGAAAGAGAAAGACAGAAAAGTGTTTTCTTTTCCTGACGGATTTTAAATTCATTTTAAGCCTTCCTGTATCTGCATTAGCGAAGGTATTTAACTTCTACAATGCTAACTTTGGGCTCCTAAAAACAGTGTTGTCTAACTTCACGGCACCCATGCAAATAGAGAATAGTTGCATGACCACTGAATCATACACCAATACACTGTACGAACACGTACACAAATGCATGGATCACGCCATACCCAATAGAATCAAGACACTCTCCTCCAAAAAAAGGAAGCCAATCTGGTGGTCCCCTGCCATAAAGAAACTCTACATCAGAAGGAGGAAACTGATTTACAATAAGGTGAAGTCCCAAGACTGGAAAAACTCCCTTATTAACCTCAACAAAAAGTTGAGATCCCTCATCAAATCCTCTTAACGCTAGCTATGAAAATAAAATTGCAGTGGATAGCAAAGACAAACACAAGGCCTTCTATAGTTATGTAAAGAATCTCTGTGACAATACCCAGATTTGCTCTGAGCTACTGCAAAATGGTACCTCCTATACTGAGCCAACAGATGTTGCCAATATATTGGTCGACAGATTCAGTGCCAACTTTACCCCCCCCCCCAAAGGACCAGTCACAATACCAGTAGATTGACAGGCACCCAGTATTACTGATGCACAGGTTAAAACAGCACTGTCCAAGTCCAAGGATACAGCTTCTATGGGACCTGACAATATCCCTGGCTGTGTTCTACATGAACTACAGAGTGAACTGGCACCTCACCTGTGTGCCCTGTTCAATCACAGCCTCACCTCAGGCTTTGTCCCTACCAAATGGAGGAATGCTACAGTCATCCCTCTCCACAAAGGAGGAGCAGCTACAGACCCTGAGAACTATCGCGCCATTAGCCTGATGAGTCTGATATTCAAAGCTATGGAACACTTCATCATGGACCTAATAAACAATGATATAGGGAATCTCCAAACTCTGGATCCCACACAGTCTGGTTTTGTGAAGGGTAGATCATGCCTGCTCAACTTGGTCAACGTATTTGAGTCAGTCACCAGAGCTGTGGATGAAGGCAAGGTGGTTCATACAGCCTACCTTGATATGGCCAAGGCCTTTGATACTATTCCCCACTCAGAATCATAGAAAAACTCACTAAGCTAGGCATCAACCCCTATATCACTAGCTGGGTTGCAAACAGGCTCACGGGTAGAACCCACAGTGTAAAAGTAGCTGACTCCAAGTCAAACTGCTGACCTGTCAAGAGTGGAGTCCCACAGGGTTTGGTCCTTGGTCCTCTCCTGTTTAGTATCTACTTCTCTGAAGACCAGGTCAACACGAAGGAACCCTGGCTGACAAAGTTTGCAGACAATTGCAAGTTGGGAGCTATTATTAGCTTCCCAAGTGATGTTGACCTCCTAAAGAAAGGCCTCACTGAGACCAACAACTGGTGTCAGAACCATGGCCTTAAGCTCAATGCCAAAAAATGTGTTGTCATCCCCTTTGGGAAAAAACTGGTTCCATGAATTACCACATCAATGGTAGTCCGCTGAACATAGAAGGCATTATAAGAGATCTGGGAACACAGGTTGACAGCAACTTCTCTTTTGACCACCACATTACCACTGTGATCAGAAAGTCCTTCTGTGTGGCACATCTCATTACTAAGGGTTTTGCATCCAGGAAGAAAGAGGTCATTGTCTCCCTCTACTCTTCCCTCATTAGGCCAATCATTGAGTACAATGCCCCATTTGGCATGTACCTCACTAGACACCTGCGACAACTGGAGAGGCCGCAACAGGACCTCACAAAGAGGATCCTAGGCTTTAAACATTTGTCCTGTATGGACAGACTTAAAAAAAGTCAACTATTCTCTGTCCCATATCACCTACTTAGAGGCAATCTCTGCTTGACTTACAAAACCATGTCTGACCGAGTTCTGTTAGAAATGCTACATCTAAAGAAATCCCAATCCCTCCACACCACACCCTCCAGAAACCTCAACCTCATTACCACAATCAGCAAAACATGCTGGAGGGACAGCTTCATAGCCCATAAACTTCCCATGCTATGGAATAGACTTCCCATACATGTCAAGCAGAGCACCTCACTAGCCCTCTTAAAGAGAAATCTTGATGAGTGGATGGGAAATAGAAAATTCACTCCAGGGATCACTCCAGTGGCTTTGCTCGACAGAGATACTGGGAACTAAGGTCGGGTGGCACAATGCCAGGGTAATTCTACGGGCTAGGCTTGTAAAGGCTCCAGGGCCATTAGCCTAGTACACAACTATGAACCTATGAACTTATATTAGTGATTTCAGTATATATTTACACTGCATTTTTGGTTGTTTACGTAGTCTAACTGTTGTTTTATGTTCTGGTTTCATTCTTATATACTAAATGTGTGTCAGACTAGTTCAGGATTTGTCTTCGCATTGGCACAATTCCACACTGGTCAGCTTGCCTTAGAACTAAGGGTCAAACCTTTTCCTTTCCACCCACCCTATTGTATTTGTGTTCTTAAACCCATTGTATCCGTTGTTGTCTGCCCCTTATAGTAATTTGAGAACATAAGTTCTTCCCTCTCCCAGTTCATTGGCTGCTATCAGTAAACACATACGTATCATTTTGCTAAGTCTCTCCCATTACACTACTCACCTAGCTAAACAACCTTTGATAAAATTGCTTAATATTGAGTGTACAGATACTGCTTGCACTGATTTTAGTATATAAATTAGTGAGCCGTTTCACTATAATTAGTTTACTGGTTCTTACTCATGGCAAAAGAAGGTTTCTGGGCTAGTTGCTTCATATTAAAATTTAAATACTCAGTAGCAAGTCCACCCAAAACATTATTTTTAAAATGAACTGTGAGTAGTTATAGTTACCCCTGCCTCCAGAGTCTTTCCTTTCGGTATCATGGACCAGTACATCCCACAACTTCTCTAGGCAGCCTGATTGCTATATTGAGACAGTGTAAGAATTCTCCCGTGCTATCTGTTGATTATCTCATACTCAAATAACATAAAACAGCGTGTGAGAAATGTACATATATAATATCCTTGTAGGCAAAAATCTTATAGACACAGTAAACTGAGACAGCAAAATCGTCAGAAGTATACCACACACCATAATTCTCCTAGGCCATCACAATACTCACAATCCATCATATGCTGAGGTTCCAAAGATTAACTTGCCTAAACCTTAAAATCCTCTAAAACATAACACAGGTACAAAGCACACTCAGCATACTAAGCCTACATTCTAACACAGCACAAGGAGTCCCAAAGTCACAAATGCTGTGACCATAAGGCAATCATCAATCCGACCAAACATTCTTGTTATAGGTGACTCCAGTGGTGGATCTAGGAATTGAAAAAGGGGAGGGGACGCATTTTAGAAAGTAGACCAACAGGAAGTGAGTCGAGGGTGATAAACAGAGATGACCTTAGACGTAATAATGCCCTGGTTCTCTCCATCATGACCATTACACAATATTCAGATTACTTTTTCTTACCTATTGTCATATTTTTATTTTATTCTTATCTATTCTAATATTTTTATTTTATTCTTCAGCTTTTTCCTGTGTGCTTTCAACATGCAAACAGTGCGCTATAATAACTAGAATAAATAAGTGGATTAAGACAGTACAGTTGTGTAGCTAAATTTACTATAACAGTAGATGTTCAAATGATCCCAAATGCAGTAGCCTAAGCTATTTGCTTTATATCCTGCAAAGCTTCCAGGCACCATTCATTAGCTTGAGCTGAGCTGGCTAAAAAAACAGGTTTGGGTGCCAAGACCTTCAGAGCTTTCATGCCAACTGACAGAGGGGATGCTGAGCCCTGAGTAGACATTGCTAGGGATTAAAAAAAAATCCAACAAGCTGAAGTAAGATGAAGCAACACCAGGCTGTCATAAAATCAGCAACAATTTATTCAGGAAACAGGCACAGGCATAGGCATAAGCGCTTTTGCATTATTACAACTGCTTCATCAGATGCATAAAATCTAACTAATTCAATGCCCATTAAACAGCAAAGTGAAAAAAATCACATGACATCCTAATAAAACTCTTAAAGAGATAATTTTTAAATATATACAATACTAATAGTAAATGTGTATAAAAAGAGTGAATGTGTGTAAAAGGTGGAGTGTTGGATTGATTTTTGGGTTTGCTTTTTGGATTTATTTTTGGGTACGAAAAGCATTCATTCAGCACACACTGGCATTATTGGACTTTTGCATTAAAAAAAAAATTCTACACACTGGAATAAAAAAACACCAAAGAAAAAGGGGGAGTGGAGAGAGTGGCTACTGCAGCAGTGATCATTCAAACATCTACTGCCATGGTAAATTTATTTATACAACTATACTATGTTCTTCATAGTGACCATTGTTGTGATAGCCTAAGCTGTATGGGTAAATTTCCACACCTTAGAACAAATGGGAGGTAAAAGAAGAGTCCATGAAACTCTGGAGAATGGCATTAGCAAAACATAGACCTGGAGAAGGAATGTAGCTTGTTGTGCTTTGTAAAGGTATACACAGAGGACCAAGTTGCTTCTTCTAGAATACTTTATAATTCAACCCTTACCAAAAGCCATAGATGAAACAGGCATGACAGAATATGGCTTGACCCTGCCTGAAATAGTTTTATTCTGGCGGGAATAACAAAAGTTAATAGCCCAAGATATCCATTTGGAAATTGTCTGCTTTGGAACATGTTGTCCTTTCTTCTTACCTTAACAAGAAATGAACAACTGAGTGGAAGCTCTGAAAAAATTTGGAATGTCTAGATAGTACTTGAACTGTCTCTGGACATTCAAGGTATGAAGTATCCTTTGTCCCTCATGTTTGGGCTCAGAGAATATCACATGGATAAGGATAGTTTGGCTTTAGGTAAATTTGAATGGCACTTTAAGCATAAAAAAAAAGATTACTTTTCAAGGAAACCCTGTCCTGTGGAAAATGAAATAAGGCTGACCTACTATAAAAACTTATAACTCAGATATTCTTCTTGCAGAGGTCACATCAGAACAAGGAATAAAACTCTTTTCCATCTTAAGAACCTTGAGTCAGCCAGATGAGCTGGTTCAAACGTAGCAAGTGTTAGTTTCACTAACTCAAAATTATTGTCCCAAGAGCCACTGGTTTTCTTGAGGTCTGTTATGCAACACCCCCCCCCTTTAAAATTATGTTGATATGGGAATGCCCTGAAAAGGGGGGAATCCATGGACAGACATGCTGAAATGGCACACAAATTAACCTTGACAGAGGAGTAAAATATTGTAAAATAAATGAAACACTACTGTGAATGGGTTCAGGTTATGCTTTTGACATCAACTAGAAAACATTTTCAGTTTGCTAATATATGATTTTCTAGAAGAGGACTTTCTTGCCTTCATTTGTACCTGCTACACATCCTTAGTAAACAAGTGCCTAAAAGGTACTAAGACCCTAAGATCCAGGCAGACAGTTAAAGTTGTTTGGGGTTGGGATGTATAAAATGTCCCTGTTCTTTTTTTTTTTTTAACAAGAAACATCCTTATTAAATTATCACTTATGACTCAGGCAATCATAAATTCGTATAAATGAAAACAAACCATATTGACATATTATCATTTGCAAACATTATGCATCACTTATAATCCATCCAGTCATTATCAGTCAAATTACAAAATTCCTTCAATTCCTGCCTTCCCTTAAACTTCATTCCTCCTCCAAAACTTTATTCTGCATGTATTGTTCCCACCATTCCTACTTTTTCCACTAAATTTGTTCCTACCCTTTTCTAAAACTCCAATTTCAAGTATGAATGATTGATAAGCCCTGTTCCACTGACACTGGCCCATTCAAACCCCTCAATAATATAGCTGGCAGGTGGAATGTATCATAGTCAGCCAATCACAAAGGCTGCATCTGCATCACACCAGTATAAAGTATGCAAACACTCTTCAATCTGATTTTTCCCACATACTCTGCACCATTGCAGTACACACTTGGAAATTTTCACTGACAAAATGATAGAGGCTGCTGCTGCACTGCTACATCTGTATGCTACAGGCTGAGGTCAGTGATGAGGATGATGCTGACAATAGGCTCAGACTGAGGAGAAGAGTGTTCAGGCCCAGGGCAACCTTTCAGCAGCTACATGAGCTGGAGATAGTAGAGTGCTACAGGGTGGACAGGGACATACTACAGGAACTCACACAGCTCTGCCGCCCTCACCTCACACCCAGAGCCAACAGAGGGGAACCCATCCAGTGGACACAAAGGTATATGTGGCCTTAAGAATACTAGCTAGAGGTACTTTCCAAAGACCTACTGGGGACATCATGGGGATCTCACAGACACCCGCATCCAGGGTACTCCACCAGTTCCTGGATGTCATGCTAATACATGCCAGTGAGCACATTTATTTCCCCAGCACCCCTGAGGAGAGGACCAGCAATATGCATCCCTTCTACCGTGTAGCACACCACCCAGAGATACTGGGTGCCATGGACTGAACACATGTGCACATCAAAGCACCACCTGGTGAGGCGGGTAGAGTTTACATCAACTGCAAGGGTTCTTACTCCATCAACTGCCAGGTCATGGGAAATGCCCAAGGCATTATCATCAATGTGCTTGCTGGCAGCCCTGGCAGTTATCACGACTTCCACATCTGGCATGCATCACAGCTGTACCAGGCATTTGCCAGGGGAGACATCCCGTATGGCCATCTAGTGGGGGATGCTGGCTAAGTACACAAACCGTGGATGATGACACCCATCAGAAATGCACACACACCAACTAAAGAACACGATAATGAGGCATACACACAAACTAGGAACATCATAGATTGTGTGTTTGGTCTGCTCAAGACATGGTTCCACTGCCTTGACATATCTGGTCGAGCCCTGCAGTACTCTCTAGCTCATGTACACATATATTCGTACTATCTGCTATGCTACACAATATTATCCTGTGGAAACAGCTGCAGCAGGAACATCACAGGGAAGAGAGACACAGCCCCCACCATTGCTAAGTTCCCCACAGGCACAGGGGGACTCAGAGGAGGAACCCCTTGAACCTGCTCCTTTAGGCAGATGTAGGAGTGCCCAGTACACCCTGGCCTTGGGAAAGAGGCAACGCATAGCACATACACTGACAACCTAGGGACCCAAGGATTAACACCTCAGTCTGACTCACATACACACAATAAAAAGGATGCCAGCCACATCACACCACCTATACCTTACCATGTATAAGCTGTGTAGTGCTTGCATCCAACAGAGTCAGCCCTGAAGCACTGCCCTCTTAACTGCTGTATGCACAAGGTAAGTCACTCTTCTTAACATCAAAATCAATGTTGTAGTAGACTGTGGTAGCATATGTATGGTATTGGTGCACGTATCTAAGGGAATTAAGTGGGCTACTGGGATAGCAGCAGAAAATGGACAGCTATGTGGGACAACAGGAATTCTCTGCCAAATACTGGCTGTCCCCAGAATATGCAGTAGGCCCCAAGCCACCAAAACCCACTGCACTATGTGAGGGGACTTACAAACATCGAGGTCATAGGGCAGATGCATGGATGTCAATGTTGGAGGCCCATACATACCTCTCAACCTCTTAGAGCAAGAAATCAGTACAAAGCCATAAAGAAATGTGGGCCGAAGGCCCCAAAACAGGGAGAATCATTAAATATTGCTATTTGAACATAGAAAGTTGATAGATTAACAGGTTGATAGATTAACAGGTAAGAAGTCTGAAACTCAAATGTCTGTCATTACTTTCCAACTTCAGTCTTTAATGATTTGCCAGGAATTTCCCAGGCAAACACACTATTATGAGAAATGGATGCAAAATGTGAAGCAAACATGTGGACATTTTGAGAAAATCTGTGCAGTTCAGAGGTATGGTCCCCTACCCCCCACACACCCATGTTACCATAGAACTGCAGTAACAGTTATGTTTGAAAAGTAATAGCAGCAGACAACACATTTCCAGGGCTGTCACAATCAACCTGCTAACGTGTTCCATTTCCACAATATGCACGGCTCAATGTGCTATGTTTGTGTATGGGTAATACTGTCACGAAGTAGACAGGAATGACTGATGGCTGTTGTGGCTCACTCGGCTAAGTACATTACAATGGGTGACAGGGTCCATGGTACGAGACTGCTTGTGTCTACTGTTTTGCATGTCAGCTACACCTACAGTAGGAGTTCTACAGACTGTCTGGAAGTCAATATTTGTTACTGCAGGAAACTTGGACATTGGAGGGACTGGGGCCACAGATATGGGCAGTACACAACTTTGAGTAACCTAGATGGTGCCTACTAGATCAGTAGGTTGTGACAAGTCAGTCTAGCACCAGGATACAAAGGGTGCCACATAACTGTGTCAGTACTCACAACAAGTCAGTGGGCCCCATCCATGCCCCATGAATGTCAGGGTTTCTCAAAATGTCCACACATGTGCCTTATATATCTGGTCTGTCTGTCAAACTATTGGAAAAACAATACAGGTTGATATGAAAACATCAATGACAGTTGAGATGCAGACTTCATACCCATCCGAAAATGCAAGCTAATACAAAACTGGTCTATCAACTGTCTTTGTTTGGAAAAGCAATATTAACATGCTGTCACCATTGTCTGGGCATGTGTCCGACTGTGATATATGGCCCTGTCAAGATGTCTGGCTGTAAGAGTTTGAGAGGTATGGCCAACATGTAGCCTTAGAAGAACAGTGCAACACAAACTGTCTGAGGACCACAGCAGATGTATGGGGCACAATGCTTGCAAACCGGCTAAACAGGTACAGTCAGAGGTGTGCAGTCCGTAACCCTGTTTGTGATGCTATGACTTCTACCCCAGTCACACCATAACTACAACTACATAAGAGCAGCAACTGTGGATAAAGCCTGTGACTAGAGCAGAGCAGGGCAAAAGGTCACATATAAGATGAAGGAGGAACCACTGACCAGACAAATGTAGACTGTACATACTAGAACACTTTGTGCAGTAGCATGGGTTCCCTGCAGTGTATGCAGTCAGTAGACAAATGACTGTCAGTGGTTCCTCATATTAATCTATACTGATCTGCCACTAACATGCCACAACATCACAGTGCTACGCAAAATGTAACTCATACATTATGCAAAATTCTTCTCAGTCCAATACAGTCTGTACCCACTCTAGACATGACTCAGTTAATAAGAATAGCACACAGACAGGAGATCCCTCAGCCACTATAACAGTGAGGTGCTGGACTGCTTACAGAGGTCCATCAACTAATCGTCTGTAGCACACAACATCCTGGACTGGCGTACAGGTAGGTCTGACCTGGAGTCTCACTGTTAATATTGATGGTCATACTGGGCATGCTCCTACACTTAGCTACATTCAGCGCATGTCTGAATACATATCTGACTATACAACTGGGATTTGCATATGTCCCTTCTGCTTACAGACAGGTATGTACACCTTAAGTGTCTCTTCCCACCCCCATTACACTTGTTTACCCCATCTATCCGTATGTGGTACATATAAGTTTATCTGCACCTGCTGAGTGTGATATACATACAGATATATAGGTAACATATACAAATATATCATTTATAGAGAGGCAGAGACAGGGGGAGAGGAAGAGAGAGAGAGAGAGAGAGAGAGACAGAGAAAGAAACCCTGAAAGGCATAGACTGATGTACTGCAGCAGCTAAACATATACCAATTTTAAGCAGTGGCATGTGCAAATACTATGGTGAGGCCCATTGTGTAGTAGTACGTAGGACGTAGGGAGGGGTTGTACTTCCACATCAATCCTCTTGTGTGTGTGTGTGTGTGTGTGTGTGTGTGTGTGTGTGTGTGTGTGTGTGTGTGTGTGTGTGTGTGTGTGTGTGTGTGTGTGTGTGTGTGTGTGTGCATGTGTGTGTTGGTTATACCATTTGAGGCCTGTTCCACCCTGTTGATTCCCCCCATTGCGTTACTTTACAGGGCATGTTGATGACATCGACCTTAGATACACCATTGTACACTGTCCAGGCATACAAGCGCTGTGACGCACACGATAAGTATGTAACACTATAGTACATGCAACTAGATAGGTAGGATAGGTAGACAGGTAGGATTATAATCTCAATACTACCAAGTGTGTGTGTGTGTGTGTGTGTGTGTGTGTGTGTGTGTGTGTGTGTGTGTGTGTGTGTGTGAAGCATATCCCCTGTGGCTGTAGTTTTGTGTTGGTTATACCATTTTGAGGCCTGTTCCACCTTGCTGACTCCCCCCATTGCATTACATTACCTCAGATGCACTGTTTGACACTCTTCAGCCATCCTATATAGAGTTTTGCAGAATGTCCAGATGTTTGCCTCATATATTTGGTTTGTGTCTCATAAAATTGTGGTTTCTTGGCAAATCACTGGCAAATCATTGATAGTTGAAGTCAGAAAATAATGAGACATTTGAGTTTCAGAATTCATACTCTCCAAAAAAGTAATGCTAATGCGAAACCTGTCACAGTATCAGTTATCTACATTTGTAAAAGCAATATATAAAAAGCGTCCCTATGTTTGGGCCTGTATCCACCCAGTATTGAAGGCTTTGTCCACATTTATTGTTGTAAGATGATGAGAGGTATACCCCAGGCATATAAGCTCAGTGGTGCAAGCAATGAGGACATAGTACTGTAGTACATACACCTAGATAGGTATAGGTTCTAATCTCAATACTGCCAACTGTGTGAGTGTGTGTCTGTTTATGCATATCCCCTGTATCAGAGAGGCTGTCTTCCCTGTGTGTGTTTGCAAGGGTTATAATTTTGTGTACCTGTGCCACCCTGTTAACTCCACCATTACCAATCTAATCAGGGCCTACAGATGTCATCCACCTTAGATGCAGAGTTACACATTATAAAACACAATAGCACTGTGGCTCATGCAATACATATGGTGGACTATAGTGTACATAACTAGATAGGTAGGTGTTCAAATTCCAAAACTGGACACCCTCTGTGCATGTGTGTTAGAATGCATGCCCCCCAGTAGCAGTGTGTGTGCGTGTGACAGGGTTATACCATTTTAAGAGGGCCTGTTTACCCCCCAGTGGCAATCCTTACAGCACCTGCAGATGTCATCCACCTGAATAGTAGTGGCAGACACTGCAAAACTGTATAAGCTCTGTGGCTCATGCACTATGTATATAGTGCTATTGTATGTAAAACTAGGCAGGAAGGGATTCTACTATCAACTTGGGCAGTTCATGAGTGGGAGTGTGTGTGTACGTATATATATATATATATATATATATATATATATATATATAATCCCCTTGCAGCAGTGTGACTGTATTAGGGCCCCTTACAGAAAGACATCTGGATAAAGCCATTCAGAAAAGATAGACAAAACCCAAATATTACAGTCAATCTTGAAATATTGCTCTGACAAACATACACTCACATGCATTTTCTGAAGGGTATGAAGCGTGACAGGAAAATATATGTCATTACTGTGTGATGTCAGTCTTTAATGATTTCACACAACTTTGCCAGCAAACCACAATGTTATGACAAATGGAAAAAATAGGTGGCAAACAACAGGGCATTCTGCAGAAATCTGTAGAGGTAAGAGGTATTGCCACCACGTGTCCCACCCTGCAGGTTGCAGTCCATGTTTAGCCAGGTGTGACCTCTGACAATGATACAAACAATACAGAGGTCCCCAGGGTGTTGGACAACAAACATTTCCTAAAGTTGTCTACTAGTTAGATATCTCCTGTGTTGAGACATTCTCATTTACTCTGATTGTTCATATTATATACATACCTCCTGTGTTGATACAGTCTCATTTACTGTGATTGTTCATATTATATAGATACCTCCTGTGTTGACACATTCTCATTTACTCTGATTGTTCATATTATATAGATACCTCCTGTGTTGACACATTCTCATTTACTCTGATTGTTCATATTATATACATACCTCCTGTGTTGACACATTCTCATTTACTCTGATTGTTCATATTATATAGATACCTCCTGTGTTGACACATTCTCATTTACTCTGATTGTTCATATTATATAGATACCTCCTGTGTTGACACATTCTCATTTACTCTGATTGTTCATATTATATACATACCTCCTGTGTTGACACATTCTCATTTACTCTGATTGTTCATATTATATACATACCTCCTGTGTTGACACATTCTCATTTACTCTGATTGTTCATATTATATAGATACCTCCTGTGTTGACACATTCTCATTTACTCTGATTGTTCATATTATATAGATACCTCCTGTGTTGACACATTCTCATTTACTCTGATTGTTCATATTATATACATACCTCCTGTGTTGACACATTCTCATTTACTCTGATTGTTCATATTATATACATACCTCCTGTGTTGACACATTCTCATTTACTCTGATTGTTCATATTATATACATACCTCCTGTGTTGACACATTCTCATTTACTCTGATTGTTCATATTATATAGATACCTCCTGTGTTGACACATTCTCATTTACTCTGATTGTTCATATTATATACATACCTCCTGTGTTGACACATTCTCATTTACTCTGATTGTTCATATTATATAGATACCTCCTGTGTTGACACATTCTCATTTACTCTGATTGTTCATATTATATACATACCTCCTGTGTTGACACATTCTCATTTACTCTGATTGTTCATATTATATAGATACCTCCTGTGTTGACACATTCTCATTTACTCTGATTGTTCATATTATATACATACCTCCTGTGTTGACACATTCTCATTTACTCTGATTGTTCATATTATATAGATACCTCCTGTGTTGACACATTCTCATTTACTCTGATTGTTCATATTATATACATACCTCCTGTGTTGACACATTCTCATTTACTCTGATTGTTCATATTATATAGATACCTCCTGTGTTGACACATTCTCATTTACTCTGATTGTTCATATTATATACATACCTCCTGTGTTGACACATTCTCATTTACTCTGATTGTTCATATTATATACATACCTCCTGTGTTGACACATTCTCATTTACTCTGATTGTTCATATTATATACATACCTCCTGTGTTGACACATTCTCATTTACTCTGATTGTTCATATTATATAGATACCTCCTGTGTTGACACATTCTCATTTACTCTGATTGTTCATATTATATACATACCTCCTGTGTTGACACATTCTCATTTACTCTGATTGTTCATATTATATAGATACCTCCTGTGTTGACACATTCTCATTTACTCTGATTGTTCATATTATATAGATACCTCCTGTGTTGACACATTCTCATTTACTCTGATTGTTCATATTATATACATACCTCCTGTGTTGACACATTCTCATTTACTCTGATTGTTCATATTATATAGATACCTCCTGTGTTGACACATTCTCATTTACTCTGATTGTTCATATTATATACATACCTCCTGTGTTGACACATTCTCATTTACTCTGATTGTTCATATTATATAGATACCTCCTGTGTTGACACATTCTCATTTACTCTGATTGTTCATATTATATACATACCTCCTGTGTTGACACATTCTCATTTACTCTGATTGTTCATATTATATAGATACCTCCTGTGTTGACACATTCTCATTTACTCTGATTGTTCATATTATATACATACCTCCTGTGTTGACACATTCTCATTTACTCTGATTGTTCATATTATATAGATACCTCCTGTGTTGACACATTCTCATTTACTCTGATTGTTCATATTATATAGATACCTCCTGTGTTGACACATTCTCATTTACTCTGATTGTTCATATTATATAGATACCTCCTGTGTTGACACATTCTCATTTACTCTGATTGTTCATATTATATAGATACCTCCTGTGTTGACACATTCTCATTTACTCTGATTGTTCATATTATATAGATACCTCCTGTGTTGACACATTCTCATTTACTCTGATTGTTCATATTATATAGATACCTCCTGTGTTGACACATTCTCATTTACTCTGATTGTTCATATTATATAGATACCTCCTGTGTTGACACATTCTCATTTACTCTGATTGTTCATATTATATAGATACCTCCTGTGTTGACACATTCTCATTTACTCTGATTGTTCATATTATATACATACCTCCTGTGTTGACACATTCTCATTTACTCTGATTGTTCATATTATATAGATACCTCCTGTGTTGACACATTCTCATTTACTCTGATTGTTCATATTATATAGATACCTCCTGTGTTGACACATTCTCATTTACTCTGATTGTTCATATTATATAGATACCTCCTGTGTTGACACATTCTCATTTACTCTGATTGTTCATATTATATAGATACCTCCTGTGTTGACACATTCTCATTTACTCTGATTGTTCATATTATATACATACCTCCTGTGTTGACACATTCTCATTTACTCTGATTGTTCATATTATATAGATACCTCCTGTGTTGACACATTCTCATTTACTCTGATTGTTCATATTATATAGATACCTCCTGTGTTGACACATTCTCATTTACTCTGATTGTTCATATTATATACATACCTCCTGTGTTGACACATTCTCATTTACTCTGATTGTTCATATTATATACATACCTCCTGTGTTGACACATTCTCATTTACTCTGATTGTTCATATTATATAGATACCTCCTGTGTTGACACATTCTCATTTACTCTGATTGTTCATATTATATAGATACCTCCTGTGTTGACACATTCTCATTTACTCTGATTGTTCATATTATATACATACCTCCTGTGTTGACACATTCTCATTTACTCTGATTGTTCATATTATATAGATACCTCCTGTGTTGACACATTCTCATTTACTCTGATTGTTCATATTATATACATACCTCCTGTGTTGACACATTCTCATTTACTCTGATTGTTCATATTATATAGATACCTCCTGTGTTGACACATTCTCATTTACTCTGATTGTTCATATTATATACATACCTCCTGTGTTGACACATTCTCATTTACTCTGATTGTTCATATTATATAGATACCTCCTGTGTTGACACATTCTCATTTACTCTGATTGTTCATATTATATACATACCTCCTGTGTTGACACATTCTCATTTACTCTGATTGTTCATATTATATAGATACCTCCTGTGTTGACACATTCTCATTTACTCTGATTGTTCATATTATATAGATACCTCCTGTGTTGACACATTCTCATTTACTCTGATTGTTCATATTATATAGATACCTCCTGTGTTGACACATTCTCATTTACTCTGATTGTTCATATTATATACATACCTCCTGTGTTGACACATTCTCATTTACTCTGATTGTTCATATTATATAGATACCTCCTGTGTTGACACATTCTCATTTACTCTGATTGTTCATATTATATAGATACCTCCTGTGTTGACACATTCTCATTTACTCTGATTGTTCATATTATATACATACCTCCTGTGTTGACACATTCTCATTTACTCTGATTGTTCATATTATATACATACCTCCTGTGTTGACACATTCTCATTTACTCTGATTGTTCATATTATATAGATACCTCCTGTGTTGACACATTCTCATTTACTCTGATTGTTCATATTATATACATACCTCCTGTGTTGACACATTCTCATTTACTCTGATTGTTCATATTATATAGATACCTCCTGTGTTGACACATTCTCATTTACTCTGATTGTTCATATTATATACATACCTCCTGTGTTGACACATTCTCATTTACTCTGATTGTTCATATTATATACATACCTCCTGTGTTGACACATTCTCATTTACTCTGATTGTTCATATTATATAGATACCTCCTGTGTTGACACATTCTCATTTACTCTGATTGTTCATATTATATAGATACCTCCTGTGTTGACACATTCTCATTTACTCTGATTGTTCATATTATATAGATACCTCCTGTGTTGACACATTCTCATTTACTCTGATTGTTCATATTATATACATACCTCCTGTGTTGACACATTCTCATTTACTCTGATTGTTCATATTATATAGATACCTCCTGTGTTGACACATTCTCATTTACTCTGATTGTTCATATTATATACATACCTCCTGTGTTGACACATTCTCATTTACTCTGATTGTTCATATTATATAGATACCTCCTGTGTTGACACATTCTCATTTACTCTGATTGTTCATATTATATAGATACCTCCTGTGTTGACACATTCTCATTTACTCTGATTGTTCATATTATATAGATACCTCCTGTGTTGACACATTCTCATTTACTCTGATTGTTCATATTATATAGATACCTCCTGTGTTGACACATTCTCATTTACTCTGATTGTTCATATTATATAGATACCTCCTGTGTTGACACATTCTCATTTACTCTGATTGTTCATATTATATAGATACCTCCTGTGTTGACACATTCTCATTTACTCTGATTGTTCATATTATATAGATACCTCCTGTGTTGACACATTCTCATTTACTCTGATTGTTCATATTATATAGATACCTCCTGTGTTGACACATTCTCATTTACTCTGATTGTTCATATTATATACATACCTCCTGTGTTGACACATTCTCATTTACTCTGATTGTTCATATTATATAGATACCTCCTGTGTTGACACATTCTCATTTACTCTGATTGTTCATATTATATACATACCTCCTGTGTTGACACATTCTCATTTACTCTGATTGTTCATATTATATAGATACCTCCTGTGTTGACACATTCTCATTTACTCTGATTGTTCATATTATATACATACCTCCTGTGTTGACACATTCTCATTTACTCTGATTGTTCATATTATATAGATACCTCCTGTGTTGACACATTCTCATTTACTCTGATTGTTCATATTATATAGATACCTCCTGTGTTGACACATTCTCATTTACTCTGATTGTTCATATTATATACATACCTCCTGTGTTGACACATTCTCATTTACTCTGATTGTTCATATTATATAGATACCTCCTGTGTTGACACATTCTCATTTACTCTGATTGTTCATATTATATAGATACCTCCTGTGTTGACACATTCTCATTTACTCTGATTGTTCATATTATATAGATACCTCCTGTGTTGACACATTCTCATTTACTCTGATTGTTCATATTATATAGATACCTCCTGTGTTGACACATTCTCATTTACTCTGATTGTTCATATTATATAGATACCTCCTGTGTTGACACATTCTCATTTACTCTGATTGTTCATATTATATAGATACCTCCTGTGTTGACACATTCTCATTTACTCTGATTGTTCATATTATATAGATACCTCCTGTGTTGACACATTCTCATTTACTCTGATTGTTCATATTATATAGATACCTCCTGTGTTGACACATTCTCATTTACTCTGATTGTTCATATTATATACATACCTCCTGTGTTGACACATTCTCATTTACTCTGATTGTTCATATTATATAGATACCTCCTGTGTTGACACATTCTCATTTACTCTGATTGTTCATATTATATACATACCTCCTGTGTTGACACATTCTCATTTACTCTGATTGTTCATATTATATAGATACCTCCTGTGTTGACACATTCTCATTTACTCTGATTGTTCATATTATATAGATACCTCCTGTGTTGACACATTCTCATTTACTCTGATTGTTCATATTATATAGATACCTCCTGTGTTGACACATTCTCATTTACTCTGATTGTTCATATTATATAGATACCTCCTGTGTTGACACATTCTCATTTACTCTGATTGTTCATATTATATAGATACCTCCTGTGTTGACACATTCTCATTTACTCTGATTGTTCATATTATATACATACCTCCTGTGTTGACACATTCTCATTTACTCTGATTGTTCATATTATATAGATACCTCCTGTGTTGACACATTCTCATTTACTCTGATTGTTCATATTATATAGATACCTCCTGTGTTGACACATTCTCATTTACTCTGATTGTTCATATTATATAGATACCTCCTGTGTTGACACATTCTCATTTACTCTGATTGTTCATATTATATACATACCTCCTGTGTTGACACATTCTCATTTACTCTGATTGTTCATATTATATACATACCTCCTGTGTTGACACATTCTCATTTACTCTGATTGTTCATATTATATAGATACCTCCTGTGTTGACACATTCTCATTTACTCTGATTGTTCATATTATATAGATACCTCCTGTGTTGACACATTCTCATTTACTCTGATTGTTCATATTATATACATACCTCCTGTGTTGACACATTCTCATTTACTCTGATTGTTCATATTATATAGATACCTCCTGTGTTGACACATTCTCATTTACTCTGATTGTTCATATTATATAGATACCTCCTGTGTTGACACATTCTCATTTACTCTGATTGTTCATATTATATAGATACCTCCTGTGTTGACACATTCTCATTTACTCTGATTGTTCATATTATATAGATACCTCCTGTGTTGACACATTCTCATTTACTCTGATTGTTCATATTATATAGATACCTCCTGTGTTGACACATTCTCATTTACTCTGATTGTTCATATTATATAGATACCTCCTGTGTTGACACATTCTCATTTACTCTGATTGTTCATATTATATAGATACCTCCTGTGTTGACACATTCTCATTTACTCTGATTGTTCATATTATATACATACCTCCTGTGTTGACACATTCTCATTTACTCTGATTGTTCATATTATATACATACCTCCTGTGTTGACACATTCTCATTTACTCTGATTGTTCATATTATATACATACCTCCTGTGTTGACACATTCTCATTTACTCTGATTGTTCATATTATATAGATACCTCCTGTGTTGACACATTCTCATTTACTCTGATTGTTCATATTATATAGATACCTCCTGTGTTGACACATTCTCATTTACTCTGATTGTTCATATTATATACATACCTCCTGTGTTGACACATTCTCATTTACTCTGATTGTTCATATTATATAGATACCTCCTGTGTTGACACATTCTCATTTACTCTGATTGTTCATATTATATAGATACCTCCTGTGTTGACACATTCTCATTTACTCTGATTGTTCATATTATATAGATACCTCCTGTGTTGACACATTCTCATTTACTCTGATTGTTCATATTATATAGATACCTCCTGTGTTGACACATTCTCATTTACTCTGATTGTTCATATTATATAGATACCTCCTGTGTTGACACATTCTCATTTACTCTGATTGTTCATATTATATAGATACCTCCTGTGTTGACACATTCTCATTTACTCTGATTGTTCATATTATATAGATACCTCCTGTGTTGACACATTCTCATTTACTCTGATTGTTCATATTATATAGATACCTCCTGTGTTGACACATTCTCATTTACTCTGATTGTTCATATTATATAGATACCTCCTGTGTTGACACATTCTCATTTACTCTGATTGTTCATATTATATAGATACCTCCTGTGTTGACACATTCTCATTTACTCTGATTGTTCATATTATATAGATACCTCCTGTGTTGACACATTCTCATTTACTCTGATTGTTCATATTATATAGATACCTCCTGTGTTGACACATTCTCATTTACTCTGATTGTTCATATTATATAGATACCTCCTGTGTTGACACATTCTCATTTACTCTGATTGTTCATATTATATAGATACCTCCTGTGTTGACACATTCTCATTTACTCTGATTGTTCATATTATATAGATACCTCCTGTGTTGACACATTCTCATTTACTCTGATTGTTCATATTATATACATACCTCCTGTGTTGACACATTCTCATTTACTCTGATTGTTCATATTATATAGATACCTCCTGTGTTGACACATTCTCATTTACTCTGATTGTTCATATTATATAGATACCTCCTGTGTTGACACATTCTCATTTACTCTGATTGTTCATATTATATAGATACCTCCTGTGTTGACACATTCTCATTTACTCTGATTGTTCATATTATATAGATACCTCCTGTGTTGACACATTCTCATTTACTCTGATTGTTCATATTATATAGATACCTCCTGTGTTGACACATTCTCATTTACTCTGATTGTTCATATTATATAGATACCTCCTGTGTTGACACATTCTCATTTACTCTGATTGTTCATATTATATAGATACCTCCTGTGTTGACACATTCTCATTTACTCTGATTGTTCATATTATATACATACCTCCTGTGTTGACACATTCTCATTTACTCTGATTGTTCATATTATATAGATACCTCCTGTGTTGACACATTCTCATTTACTCTGATTGTTCATATTATATAGATACCTCCTGTGTTGACACATTCTCATTTACTCTGATTGTTCATATTATATACATACCTCCTGTGTTGACACATTCTCATTTACTCTGATTGTTCATATTATATAGATACCTCCTGTGTTGACACATTCTCATTTACTCTGATTGTTCATATTATATAGATACCTCCTGTGTTGACACATTCTCATTTACTCTGATTGTTCATATTATATAGATACCTCCTGTGTTGACACATTCTCATTTACTCTGATTGTTCATATTATATAGATACCTCCTGTGTTGACACATTCTCATTTACTCTGATTGTTCATATTATATAGATACCTCCTGTGTTGACACATTCTCATTTACTCTGATTGTTCATATTATATAGATACCTCCTGTGTTGACACATTCTCATTTACTCTGATTGTTCATATTATATAGATACCTCCTGTGTTGACACATTCTCATTTACTCTGATTGTTCATATTATATAGATACCTCCTGTGTTGACACATTCTCATTTACTCTGATTGTTCATATTATATAGATACCTCCTGTGTTGACACATTCTCATTTACTCTGATTGTTCATATTATATAGATACCTCCTGTGTTGACACATTCTCATTTACTCTGATTGTTCATATTATATAGATACCTCCTGTGTTGACACATTCTCATTTACTCTGATTGTTCATATTATATACATACCTCCTGTGTTGACACATTCTCATTTACTCTGATTGTTCATATTATATAGATACCTCCTGTGTTGACACATTCTCATTTACTCTGATTGTTCATATTATATAGATACCTCCTGTGTTGACACATTCTCATTTACTCTGATTGTTCATATTATATAGATACCTCCTGTGTTGACACATTCTCATTTACTCTGATTGTTCATATTATATAGATACCTCCTGTGTTGACACATTCTCATTTACTCTGATTGTTCATATTATATAGATACCTCCTGTGTTGACACATTCTCATTTACTCTGATTGTTCATATTATATACATACCTCCTGTGTTGACACATTCTCATTTACTCTGATTGTTCATATTATATAGATACCTCCTGTGTTGACACATTCTCATTTACTCTGATTGTTCATATTATATAGATACCTCCTGTGTTGACACATTCTCATTTACTCTGATTGTTCATATTATATAGATACCTCCTGTGTTGACACATTCTCATTTACTCTGATTGTTCATATTATATAGATACCTCCTGTGTTGACACATTCTCATTTACTCTGATTGTTCATATTATATAGATACCTCCTGTGTTGACACATTCTCATTTACTCTGATTGTTCATATTATATAGATACCTCCTGTGTTGACACATTCTCATTTACTCTGATTGTTCATATTATATAGATACCTCCTGTGTTGACACATTCTCATTTACTCTGATTGTTCATATTATATAGATACCTCCTGTGTTGACACATTCTCATTTACTCTGATTGTTCATATTATATACATACCTCCTGTGTTGACACATTCTCATTTACTCTGATTGTTCATATTATATACATACCTCCTGTGTTGACACATTCTCATTTACTCTGATTGTTCATATTATATAGATACCTCCTGTGTTGACACATTCTCATTTACTCTGATTGTTCATATTATATAGATACCTCCTGTGTTGACACATTCTCATTTACTCTGATTGTTCATATTATATACATACCTCCTGTGTTGACACATTCTCATTTACTCTGATTGTTCATATTATATAGATACCTCCTGTGTTGACACATTCTCATTTACTCTGATTGTTCATATTATATAGATACCTCCTGTGTTGACACATTCTCATTTACTCTGATTGTTCATATTATATAGATACCTCCTGTGTTGACACATTCTCATTTACTCTGATTGTTCATATTATATACATACCTCCTGTGTTGACACATTCTCATTTACTCTGATTGTTCATATTATATAGATACCTCCTGTGTTGACACATTCTCATTTACTCTGATTGTTCATATTATACATACCT
>NC_056749.1:744067543-744152810 GCF_019279795.1 Protopterus annectens | reverse complement strand
TTTTTTTTTTTTTTGAATTTTTGGGCCCCCTTTTTTTTTCCTTTTTTTTTTTTTTTAGAATTTTTTTTTTTATTTTTTAATTTTTTACCCCTTTAATTTTATTTTTATTTTTTTTTTTTTTTTCATTTTTCTTTTCATTTTTATTAAAAACCCCTTTTTTACTCTGATTGTTCATATTATATAGATACCTCCTGTGTTGACACATTCTCATTTACTCTGATTGTTCATATTATATACATACCTCCTGTGTTGACACATTCTCATTTACTCTGATTGTTCATATTATATAGATACCTCTGTGTTGACACATTCTCATTTACTTTGATTGTTCATATTATATAGATACCTCCTGTGTTGACACATTCTCATTTACTCTGATTGTTCATATTATATAGATACCTCCTGTGTTGACACATTCTCATTTACTCTGATTGTTCATATTATATACATACCTCCTGTGTTGACACATTCTCATTTACTCTGATTGTTCATATTATATAGATACCTCCTGTGTTGACACATTCTCATTTACTCTGATTGTTCATATTATATAGATACCTCCTGTGTTGACACATTCTCATTTACTCTGATTGTTCATATTATATAGATACCTCCTGTGTTGACACATTCTCATTTACTCTGATTGTTCATATTATATACATACCTCCTGTGTTGACACATTCTCATTTACTCTGATTGTTCATATTATATAGATACCTCCTGTGTTGACACATTCTCATTTACTCTGATTGTTCATATTATATACATACCTCCTGTGTTGACACATTCTCATTTACTCTGATTGTTCATATTATATAGATACCTCCTGTGTTGACACATTCTCATTTACTCTGATTGTTCATATTATATACATACCTCCTGTGTTGACACATTCTCATTTACTCTGATTGTTCATATTATATACATACCTCCTGTGTTGACACATTCTCATTTACTCTGATTGTTCATATTATATACATACCTCCTGTGTTGACACATTCTCATTTACTCTGATTGTTCATATTATATAGATACCTCCTGTGTTGACACATTCTCATTTACTCTGATTGTTCATATTATATAGATACCTCCTGTGTTGACACATTCTCATTTACTCTGATTGTTCATATTATATACATACCTCCTGTGTTGACACATTCTCATTTACTCTGATTGTTCATATTATATACATACCTCCTGTGTTGACACATTCTCATTTACTCTGATTGTTCATATTATATAGATACCTCCTGTGTTGACACATTCTCATTTACTCTGATTGTTCATATTATATACATACCTCCTGTGTTGACACATTCTCATTTACTCTGATTGTTCATATTATATACCTCCTGTGTTGACACATTCTCATTTACTCTGATTGTTCATATTATATAGATACCTCCTGTGTTGACACATTCTCATTTACTCTGATTGTTCATATTATATAGATACCTCCTGTGTTGACACATTCTCATTTACTCTGATTGTTCATATTATATACATACCTCCTGTGTTGACACATTCTCATTTACTCTGATTGTTCATATTATATACATACCTCCTGTGTTGACACATTCTCATTTACTCTGATTGTTCATATTATATAGATACCTCCTGTGTTGACACATTCTCATTTACTCTGATTGTTCATATTATATAGATACCTCCTGTGTTGACACATTCTCATTTACTCTGATTGTTCATATTATATAGATACCTCCTGTGTTGACACATTCTCATTTACTCTGATTGTTCATATTATATAGATACCTCCTGTGTTGACACATTCTCATTTACTCTGATTGTTCATATTATATACATACCTCCTGTGTTGACACATTCTCATTTACTCTGATTGTTCATATTATATAGATACCTCCTGTGTTGACACATTCTCATTTACTCTGATTGTTCATATTATATACATACCTCCTGTGTTGACACATTCTCATTTACTCTGATTGTTCATATTATATACATACCTCCTGTGTTGACACATTCTCATTTACTCTGATTGTTCATATTATATAGATACCTCCTGTGTTGACACATTCTCATTTACTCTGATTGTTCATATTATATAGATACGTCCTGTGTTGACACATTCTCATTTACTCTGATTGTTCATAATATAGATACCTCCTGTGTTTACACATTCTCATTTACTCTGATTGTTCATATTATATAGAAACCTCCTGTGTTGACACATTCTCATTTACTCTGATTGTTCATATTATATAGATACCTCCTGTGTTGACACATTCTCATTTACTCTGATTGTTCATATTATATAGATACCTCCTGTGTTGACACATTCTCATTTACTCTGATTGTTCATATTATATAGATACCTCCTGTGTTGACACATTCTCATTTACTCTGATTGTTCATATTATATAGATACCTCCTGTGTTGACACATTCTCATTTACTCTGATTGTTCATATTATATACATACCTCCTGTGTTGACACATTCTCATTTACTCTGATTGTTCATATTATATAGATACCTCCTGTGTTGACACATTCTCATTTACTCTGATTGTTCATATTATATACATACCTCCTGTGTTGACACATTCTCATTTACTCTGATTGTTCATATTATATAGATACCTCCTGTGTTGACACATTCTCATTTACTCTGATTGTTCATATTATATACATACCTCCTGTGTTGACACATTCTCATTTACTCTGATTGTTCATATTATATAGATACCTCCTGTGTTGACACATTCTCATTTACTCTGATTGTTCATATTATATACATACCTCCTGTGTTGACACATTCTCATTTACTCTGATTGTTCATATTATATAGATACCTCCTGTGTTGACACATTCTCATTTACTCTGATTGTTCATATTATATACATACCTCCTGTGTTGACACATTCTCATTTACTCTGATTGTTCATATTATATAGATACCTCCTGTGTTGACACATTCTCATTTACTCTGATTGTTCATATTATATAGATACCTCCTGTGTTGACACATTCTCATTTACTCTGATTGTTCATATTATATACATACCTCCTGTGTTGACACATTCTCATTTACTCTGATTGTTCATATTATATACATACCTCCTGTGTTGACACATTCTCATTTACTCTGATTGTTCATATTATATACATACCTCCTGTGTTGACACATTCTCATTTACTCTGATTGTTCATATTATATACATACCTCCTGTGTTGACACATTCTCATTTACTCTGATTGTTCATATTATATAGATACCTCCTGTGTTGACACATTCTCATTTACTCTGATTGTTCATATTATATACATACCTCCTGTGTTGACACATTCTCATTTACTCTGATTGTTCATATTATATAGATACCTCCTGTGTTGACACATTCTCATTTACTCTGATTGTTCATATTATATAGATACCTCCTGTGTTGACACATTCTCATTTACTCTGATTGTTCATATTATATAGATACCTCCTGTGTTGACACATTCTCATTTACTCTGATTGTTCATATTATATAGATACCTCCTGTGTTGACACATTCTCATTTACTCTGATTGTTCATATTATATAGATACCTCCTGTGTTGACACATTCTCATTTACTCTGATTGTTCATATTATATATATATACCTCCTGTGTTGACACATTCTCATTTACTCTGATTGTTCATATTATATAGATACCTCCTGTGTTGACACATTCTCATTTACTCTGATTGTTCATATTATATACATACCTCCTGTGTTGACACATTCTCATTTACTCTGATTGTTCATATTATATAGATACCTCCTGTGTTGACACATTCTCATTTACTCTGATTGTTCATATTATATACATACCTCCTGTGTTGACACATTCTCATTTACTCTGATTGTTCATATTATATACATACCTCCTGTGTTGACACATTCTCATTTACTCTGATTGTTCATATTATATACATACCTCCTGTGTTGACACATTCTCATTTACTCTGATTGTTCATATTATATAGATACCTCCTGTGTTGACACATTCTCATTTACTCTGATTGTTCATATTATATACATACCTCCTGTGTTGACACATTCTCATTTACTCTGATTGTTCATATTATATAGATACCTCCTGTGTTGACACATTCTCATTTACTCTGATTGTTCATATTATATACATACCTCCTGTGTTGACACATTCTCATTTACTCTGATTGTTCATATTATATAGATACCTCCTGTGTTGACACATTCTCATTTACTCTGATTGTTCATATTATATACATACCTCCTGTGTTGACACATTCTCATTTACTCTGATTGTTCATATTATATAGATACCTCCTGTGTTGACACATTCTCATTTACTCTGATTGTTCATATTATATACATACCTCCTGTGTTGACACATTCTCGTTTACTCTGATTGCTCATATTATATATATTTCTGCTGTGTCGACACATTCTCATTTACTCTGATTGTTCATATTATATACATACCTCCTGTGTTGACACATTCTCATTTACTCTGATTGTTCATATTATATAGATACCTCCTGTGTTGACACATTCTCATTTACTCTGATTGTTCATATTATATACATACCTCCTGTGTTGACACATTCTCATTTACTCTGATTGTTCATATTATATACATACCTCCTGTGTTGACACATTCTCATTTACTCTGATTGTTCATATTATATACATACCTCCTGTGTTGACACATTCTCATTTACTCTGATTGTTCATATTATATAGATACCTCCTGTGTTGACACATTCTCATTTACTCTGATTGTTCATATTATATAGATACATCCTGTGTTGACACATTCTCATTTACTCTGATTGTTCATATTATATAGATACCTCCTGTGTCAACACATTCTCATTTACTCTGATTGTTCATATTATATAGATACCTCCTGTGTTGACACATTCTCATTTACTCTGATTGTTCATATTATATACATACCTCCTGTGTTGACACATTCTCATTTACTCTGATTGTTCATATTATTTATTTTATTTTATTTATTTAGCATTTGTTAACCGGGAAAGTCCTGTGTTGACACATTCTCATTTACTCTGATTGTTCATATTATATAGATACCTCCTGTGTTGACACATTCTCATTTACTCTGATTGTTCATATTATATATATATATACCTCCTGTGTTGACACATTCTCATTTACTCTGATTGTTCATATTATATAGATACCTCCTGTGTTGACACATTCTCATTTACTCTGATTGTTCTTATTATATACATAACTCCTTTGTTGATACAGTCTCATTTACTGTGATTGTTCATATTATATAGATACCTCCTGTGTTGACACATTCTCATTTACTCTGATTGTTCATATTATATACATGCCTCCTGTGTTGACACATTCTCATTTACTCTGATTGTTCATATTATATACATACCTCCTGTGTTGACACATTCTCATTTACTCTGATTGTTCATATTATATACATACCTCCTGTGTTGACACATTCTCATTTACTCTGATTGTTCATATTATATAGAAATCTCCTGTGTTGACACATTCTCATTTACTCTGATTGTTCATATTATATACATACCTCCTGTGTTGACACATTCTCATGGACTCTGATTGTTCATATTATATAGATACCTCCTGTGTTGACACATTCTCATTTACTCTGATTGTTCATATTATATACATACCTCCTGTGTTGACACATTCTCATTTACTCTGATTGTTCATATTATATACATACCTCCTGTGTTGACACATTCTCATTTACTCTGATTGTTCATATTATATACATACCTCCTGTGTTGACACATTCTCATTTACTCTGATTGTTCATATTATATACATACCTCCTGTGTTGACACATTCTCATTTACTCTGATTGTTCATATTATATAGATACCTCCTGTGTTGACACATTCTCATTTACTCTGATTGTTCATATTATATAGATACCTCCTGTGTTGACACATTCTCATTTACTCTGATTGTTCATATTATATAGATACCTCCTGTGTTGACACATTCTCATTTACTCTGATTGTTCATATTATATACATACCTCCTGTGTTGACACATTCTCATTTACTCTGATTGTTCATATTATATAGATACCTCCTGTGTTGACACATTCTCATTTACTCTGATTGTTCATATTATATAGATACCTCCTGTGTTGACACATTCTCATTTACTCTGATTGTTCATATTATATAGATACCTCCTGTGTTGACACATTCTCATTTACTCTGATTGTTCATATTATATAGATACCTCCTGTGTTGACACATTCTCATTTACTCTGATTGTTCATATTATATAGATACCTCCTGTGTTGACACATTCTCATTTACTCTGATTGTTCATATTATATAGATACCTCCTGTGTTGACACATTCTCATTTACTCTGATTGTTCATATTATATAGATACCTCCTGTGTTGACACATTCTCATTTACTCTGATTGTTCATATTATATAGATACCTCCTGTGTTGACACATTCTCATTTACTCTGATTGTTCATATTATATAGATACCTCCTGTGTTGACACATTCTCATTTACTCTGATTGTTCATATTATATAGATACCTCCTGTGTTGACACATTCTCATTTACTCTGATTGTTCATATTATATAGATACCTCCTGTGTTGACACATTCTCATTTACTCTGATTGTTCATATTATATACATACCTCCTGTGTTGACACATTCTCATTTACTCTGATTGTTCATATTATATAGATACCTCCTGTGTTGACACATTCTCATTTACTCTGATTGTTCATATTATATAGATACCTCCTGTGTTGACACATTCTCATTTACTCTGATTGTTCATATTATATAGATACCTCCTGTGTTGACACATTCTCATTTACTCTGATTGTTCATATTATATAGATACCTCCTGTGTTGACACATTCTCATTTACTCTGATTGTTCATATTATATAGATACCTCCTGTGTTGACACATTCTCATTTACTCTGATTGTTCATATTATATAGATACCTCCTGTGTTGACACATTCTCATTTACTCTGATTGTTCATATTATATAGATACCTCCTGTGTTGACACATTCTCATTTACTCTGATTGTTCATATTATATACATACCTCCTGTGTTGACACATTCTCATTTACTCTGATTGTTCATATTATATAGATACCTCCTGTGTTGACACATTCTCATTTACTCTGATTGTTCATATTATATAGATACCTCCTGTGTTGACACATTCTCATTTACTCTGATTGTTCATATTATATAGATACCTCCTGTGTTGACACATTCTCATTTACTCTGATTGTTCATATTATATAGATACCTCCTGTGTTGACACATTCTCATTTACTCTGATTGTTCATATTATATACATACCTCCTGTGTTGACACATTCTCATTTACTCTGATTGTTCATATTATATAGATACCTCCTGTGTTGACACATTCTCATTTACTCTGATTGTTCATATTATATAGATACCTCCTGTGTTGACACATTCTCATTTACTCTGATTGTTCATATTATATAGATACCTCCTGTGTTGACACATTCTCATTTACTCTGATTGTTCATATTATATACATACCTCCTGTGTTGACACATTCTCATTTACTCTGATTGTTCATATTATATACATACCTCCTGTGTTGACACATTCTCATTTACTCTGATTGTTCATATTATATACATACCTCCTGTGTTGACACATTCTCATTTACTCTGATTGTTCATATTATATAGATACCTCCTGTGTTGACACATTCTCATTTACTCTGATTGTTCATATTATATAGATACCTCCTGTGTTGACACATTCTCATTTACTCTGATTGTTCATATTATATAGATACCTCCTGTGTTGACACATTCTCATTTACTCTGATTGTTCATATTATATAGATACCTCCTGTGTTGACACATTCTCATTTACTCTGATTGTTCATATTATATACATACCTCCTGTGTTGACACATTCTCATTTACTCTGATTGTTCATATTATATACATACCTCCTGTGTTGACACATTCTCATTTACTCTGATTGTTCATATTATATAGATACCTCCTGTGTTGACACATTCTCATTTACTCTGATTGTTCATATTATATACATACCTCCTGTGTTGACACATTCTCATTTACTCTGATTGTTCATATTATATAGATACCTCCTGTGTTGACACATTCTCATTTACTCTGATTGTTCATATTATATAGATACCTCCTGTGTTGACACATTCTCATTTACTCTGATTGTTCATATTATATAGATACCTCCTGTGTTGACACATTCTCATTTACTCTGATTGTTCATATTATATACATACCTCCTGTGTTGACACATTCTCATTTACTCTGATTGTTCATATTATATAGATACCTCCTGTGTTGACACATTCTCATTTACTCTGATTGTTCATATTATATAGATACCTCCTGTGTTGACACATTCTCATTTACTCTGATTGTTCATATTATATAGATACCTCCTGTGTTGACACATTCTCATTTACTCTGATTGTTCATATTATATACATACCTCCTGTGTTGATACAGTCTCATTTACTGTGATTGTTCATATTATATAGATACCTCCTGTGTTGACACATTCTCATTTACTCTGATTGTTCATATTATATAGATACCTCCTGTGTTGACACATTCTCATTTACTCTGATTGTTCATATTATATAGATACCTCCTGTGTTGACACATTCTCATTTACTCTGATTGTTCATATTATATAGATACCTCCTGTGTTGACACATTCTCATTTACTCTGATTGTTCATATTATATAGATACCTCCTGTGTTGACACATTCTCATTTACTCTGATTGTTCATATTATATAGATACCTCCTGTGTTGACACATTCTCATTTACTCTGATTGTTCATATTATATACATACCTCCTGTGTTGACACATTCTCATTTACTCTGATTGTTCATATTATATAACTACGTCCTGTGTTGACACATTCTCATTTACTCTGATTGTTCATATTATATACATACCTCCTGTGTTGACACATTCTCATTTACTCTGATTGTTCATATTATATAGATACCTCCTGTGTTGACACATTCTCATGGACTCTGATTGTTCATATTATATAGATACCTCCTGTGTTGACATATTCACATGTACTCTGATTGTTCATATTATATACATACCTCTTGTGTTGACACATTCTCATTTACTCTGATTGTTCATATTATATAGATACCTCCTGTGTTGACACATTCACATGTACTCTGATTGTTCATATTATATAGATACCTCCTGTGTTGACACATTCTCATTTACTCTGATTGTTCATATTATATAGATACCTCCTGTGTTGACACATTCTCATTTACTCTGATTATTCATATTATATACATACCTCCTGTGTTGACACATTCTCATTTACTCTGATTGTTCATATTATATACATACTTCCTGTGTTGACACATTCTCTTTTACTTTAATTGTTCATATTATATAGAAACTTCCAGTGTTGACACATTCACATGTACTCTGTTCATATTATATAGATACCTCCTCTGTTGACACATTCTCATTTACTCTGATTGTTCATATTATATACATACCTCCTGTGTTGATACAGTCTCATTTACTGTGATTGTTCATATTATATAGATACCTCCTGTGTTGACACATTCTCATTTACTCTGATTGTTCATATTATATAGATACCTCCTGTGTTGACACATTCTCATTTGCTCTGATTTTTCATATTATATAGATACCTCCTGTGTTGACACATTCTCATTTGCTCTGATTGTTCATATTATATAGATACCTTCTGTGTCGACACATTCTCATTTACTCTGATTGTTCATATTATATACATACCTCCTGTTTTGAAACATTCTCATTTACTCTGATTGTTCATATTATAAAGAAACTTCCTGTGTTGACACATTCTCATTTACTCTGATTGTTCATATTATATAACTACCTCCTGTGTTGACACATTCTCATTTACTCTGTGTTAATATTATATAAGTACCTTTTGTGTTGACACATTCTCATTTACTCTGATTGTTCATATAATAAATATACCTCCTGTGTTGACACATTCTCATATACTCTGTTCATATTATATAGATACCTCCTCTGCTAACACATTCTCATGTACTCTGATTGTTCATATTATATAGATACCTCCTGTGTTGACATATTCTGATGTACTCTGATTGTCCGTATTATATAGGGGTCTATATTATAACATCATATTCTACAAAGATCGAATGTTATAATATCGATCCCGTAATGTTGCACGCTGAAAACAGCGAAGTGCAGAACACCAAATTCTTTCCCAGGGAAAGAATTCAGTGGGTCATTGCTGTGGCTTAGCTATTTTCAGAGTTCGATATGCTGGAACATTATGCGTCTGGTTCAGGTAAGTTAGCGATTGTGTGTAGGTTATGGTTAGGGGGCAAGTTAGATGATTTAGGGTTAGGGAGCAGGTCAGGTAAGTGTGTGGTTGTGTGGATTTTAGGCTTAGGGTGTGGGTCAGGTAAGTGTGCGATTGTGTGTAGGTAGGGTTAGGGGCAGGTTAGGTGAATTAGAGTTAGGGTAGGGTTCAGGTAAGTGTGCTGTTGTGTGTAGGTTAGGGTTAGGGGCAGGTTAGGTGAGTTAGAGTTAGGGCGCGAGTGAGGTGAGTGTGCGATAGTGATAGACCTTAGGGTTAGGGTTGGGTTAATGTAAGTGGATAGCTAGTAGTGTATGTAAAATTTAGTTTATGTTGAGGTGTAGGATTTTAAGTGTATGTGTGTGGATTGCTGTTTTTTGTGTGTGTTTGTGTTGTGTGTATGTTTCTCGGAATAGCAAATTTTTCCCCTGGAAAAAATTTGCTATTCTGACTGTTCGATATTTTCGGATTTCGGTGTTTAGGGTTCGATATTATAACATTCGATCTTTGTAGAATTCTATGTTATAATATAGACCCATTATATAGATACCTCCTGTGTTGACACATTCACATTTACTGTGATTGTTCATATTATATAGATACCTCCTGTGCTGACACATTCTCATATACTCTGATTGTTCATATTATATGGATTCCTCCTGTGTTACACATTCTCAATTACTCTGATTGTTCATTTTATATGTATTCCTCCTGTGTTGACACATTCTCATGGACTCTGATTGTTCATATTATATACATACCTCCTGTGTTGACACATTCTCATTTACTCTGATTGTTCATATTATATACATACCTCCTGTGCTGACACATTCTCATTTACTCTGATTGTTCATATTATATAGATACCTCCTGTGTTGACACATTCTCATTTACTGTGATTGTTCATATTATATTGATACCTCCTGTGTTGACACATTCTCATTTACTCTGATTGTTCATATTATATAGTTACCTTCTGTGTTGACACAGTCTCATTTACTCTGATTGTTCATATTATATACATACCTCCTGTGTTGACACTTTCTCATTTACTCTGATTGTTCATATTATATAGATACCTCCTGTGTTGACACATTCTCATTTACTGTGATTGTTCATATTATATTGATACCTCCTGTGTTGATACAGTCTCATTTACTCTGATTGTTCATATTATATAGATACCTCCTGTGTTGACACATTCTCATTTACTCTGATTGTTCATGTTATATAGATACCGTCTGTCTTGACACATACATTCAATTTGGCTATCTGTGACAGCCTCCATTTCTATCTGATATGGCATATTCAGTCAATACAAGGGTCTAGAGAGCACCTTGTATAATAGGCAGGGGTTTTAACCTGGTAACATCTCTTTATCAGACTACAGTGTCTTACACACACTCATGGGCCAGCATTTTCATGCATTGTCATACCATATAAATCATCAGTACATCCTCTATGGTATGATAGTGTTGTCTGCCCTTTAGGGGTGTTTTTCCTTATGTGACCAATATTCATATATCTGTGATGCCCATATTTGTTACACATTTCACTGGTATCTGTTCAGGCATGTGTTCTGAAAGGACACAATGGAAATGATTCTTCTGTTATTCATTGCTCATATACATTACTTATTCACAAGATAAATATGGTCTGTATTGCATGTCATCCTAAGACATGTGTTTAATGCCTTCGTTGGTTTCATTAAAATATATGACATACTGACAGATGCCTGATTCTGTAAAAGTGTCTAACCATATGGAATGCAGGCTGACCATCAGTACATGTGATTGGTCCTTTATTACAACACTTTCTGTTGTATTGCCACTGTTGAACTGCTGTTGTTTTACTGTCCTTTTTACTGTATATGAGCATGCCCAGTATTAGAACATCAGACATTTTTGCAAATCAGCAATGGCAAAACTGAACTCCTGACATGTCACCCTCTCAGTTATGATATTGGTCACTAATGTATGTTGTTTATTATTAGATTGCTATGTGCCATTTCCATAACTGTACAAAACTTGCCTGGCTGTTACATGCTTTTAGGTGATGAAGCCCTTTCCAATTGGTGCCACTGTCATTTCTTTGCATAAAGATATCCATTTCTAAGTCAGCTGACATTACAGCTGTAATGTCCTTTTGTTTTTGTGTATACATGGTCAGATGGATAACACATTGGTGCTTTTATCTTTCATACTTTAATTCTTTGTAAATACATCCTTATACGCTGCAAATGCATTTTATGAATTCCTCCCATAATGTATCTGGCATGCTTGCAAGCTGTTATCTCAAGCCATCCATTTAATTAACATGTATATGTTAATTTAATGGACTCACTAATAACTTCTTACTTGTTTCTTCCCATACTCTCCATCCATTTCCTCTCATATACTATTACTGATGCAACATCACTGCTATATCCTCTTAATGTCTTTACCAGCTCTAACACTAAGTCACCTCATAAGTGGTATGCATTTTAAATTCACCCTTCAACTATGTTAGTCGTAGTTGTACAACACTGTAATTAGTTTTATTATATGTGTATCAAGTGTGTGTACATAAGCATTTTATATTCACTCATAGTACTACTTCAGCTATAGTTGTACCACATTGTAATTAGTTTTATTAGACAAGTGTTTGTATATATTCTAAATGTACTACTCTTTTAAGAATCTTTTCTTCCTTTTGTGCTGTATATACTCAAAATGTGTACATTATGTTGTACGAAATATCCTATTTGTGATTTATGTGTAGGTTTTCAACCTGGGCCTCCACTGAAAATGGGCTCTCCATGGTCCAGTAGACTTTCACGGTAAACAAATGCAAAAAAATATATAAATATATCAAATTTCCTTTGTTGTGTTACAGATTTATCTCCCTATCCACATCCCTTATTTGCATGCCCATTATTAGTTATGTGTGTACCTGAGGGATTGACATTCACTATAATTATCATTATATGAGTCATGCAGGTTTTATGTTTGAAATGCTTCTTATACACTTTCATCACATTTGCCTATGGGATATGGGTACACTTTAAACATTTCCATCTATAGCATTACTACTTTGGTATGTCATATGCCTCTCATTCTGTATTGTTTCTCTGTACTTGCCCTTAATATGTGTGGGCTACAGCATGTGCTCATATCTGAGCACTGTCTACATGCGATCCATTTTCTTTACATTGTGTGTTGCTGCTTGCAAGAACCTTTCCATGGCTATGAACAATATTGCTGGCCACAGAATGGTGCTTGCATATTGATGAGTACCATGCATATTGGACTAACACTGCTGCTAATCATGATAACATGCTTATATCATGTAGGCACAGCATGGAGCCTACATGATTATTAATGAATCCAAGGAAGTGACTTTTGGTCAGAGAAACAGTAAAGTATAGGCTTAGTGGTCACATTTCAACTAGACACCGGTACAGATTGCAATATTATGCTATCATCTATACTTAGATCTGTACTTACAAAAAATGAATTTAAGTATTAAATTGGGCAAGACTACTTGCATGTTACAGTCCATTCTGGGTATAAACCCAAGCCATTCAGTTAAGTGTGGCTAAGGAGTGCACACAAGTGCAAAGAATACTATCAGCATTTAAATGTATTGTTATCACAAGCTCAAGTAAAGCAATATATATTCTCAGGAGGGATGGTTTTCGAATAATTGGCATTGTGAAGAGAATTAATGTAGTACAATTGCAAAATAACTTAATTTCAGTTATGAAATAAGTTAGAAACAATGTTAATATTCATGAAAGTGCTTATATTAGCAACATGCTGAGACCTGACTTAGGGAGTTATCAGTGAATTTTTGAAAAGGAAAAGATTATCAGGAAAAGATATGCTGAATTATTTTCTGAACATTTAAGATGGCTGTGAGTTGTGCGGCTAGTACAGTACAGAATCAATTCCATGCTGAACAAAAGTTATAGACTGTAGTGTAAAGTGAACTGAAATTGCTAGAAATTATATAGATTGTGTATATGTGATTAACAATTTGGCATAGTAATACACATTTGTGGCTTTGCCCTTTTAAGATGATTGGTGGTATTCATAGACTGGTAGTTTGCAGTTACATAGCAGTTATTAGTGAGAAATCTCACTACACTTATATGCAAATAAGCTAAGCACAGGACATTAGCAATGAATAAGGAAAAGAGAACACATTTTGAAAAACATACCTACTTACAGTAAAGTATCTAAAGTCAAGAGTTAAATAGATTTGAAGGACTATATGAAAACCATAAGCTTCTTATGATTTCATAGTATTTCATATGTATTCAGCTATCGGGAACAGACACAGCTCTCAGCAGTCACATTTAAAACACTTAAGGCAAGAGGCAGACTACACAGCCTTTAATAGTAATAATTAGAAAAAATAAACGGGGATTAATATGTTTTATATGGGAGTTTCCTTATGTGGATCCCCTGAAATTTGTATTAAGAATAAAAAGGGAGTGAAAATTAAGACTGAAAAAAGGGAGACACAACAAGGAAGGGAACGCAGAAGGAAAACACAAGGATTGTGGTAGAAAAATTGGGAGAGAAGGGGTACAATATTTTTGTTGTGGGATATATCCCACAATTTTTCATTTTTTTCCCTTTTATATATAAAAGGAGAGCATGGATGGGAAATAGTTAAAAGGATGAAGGTGAAAGGATGAGGGAAGAGGGGCTGAAACATCTGCAGAAGTCCCAGCTTGCAGACCTTCAAACATTTCCACTGACAGATGGTGGTGCAGTTTAGGACCAGATGTTGAGGGTGTTAAGGGCCTATGGTGATACAGTATTAGACAACAACTGGGACAGCGTATCTTCAATACACTGCAAAGAAGCCTCAAGTGGCTGAATCCTCCAAACAACTACCTCCTCCAGCACATCTACAGTTAAGTCCTAAAGTACCTGGTCTGTGAGGATGGTGAGGATGCCATGTGCAAGTGTGTCAGCAGAACTGGTGGCACCACCCTGATCCTACAAGGATGTCCCTGGTCAGGTAAATGGTGAGCAAACCCTAACCCTGGCAGTACATGCCTGAGTCACTAGAAGGGATTTTGAAGCTGTAAAAAGACTAACTTAAATGGGAGAAAAATAAAATAATAAAGAATAAAGGAATGTATAATAAAAATAAAAAAAACAGATAAAAAGCAGGAGACAAAAGAGAAAACACACTCAATAACATCATACATTGTATTACACTGTATTCATTTTCTTACTTTAAAACATTTCTATTTTTTTAAATATTTATTGAAATAAAACAGAATGTATGGGAATTGTTTATGCATACTTTTATTTGAACGTGTATGGGAAGTTCATAGGTTCATAGGTTGGTACTAGGCCACCAGTCCTAGGGCCTATACAAACCTAGCCATAACAATTCTCGGACTATTTCTTCCCACACTATTTACTTCCCTGGACCCCTGTCTAGCAGGGCGACTGACATGATCCCAGAGGTGAATTTCTTTTCTCCCATCCAGTCGTCAAGGTTCCTTTTGAAGAGGGCCAAAGAGGCACTCTGCTTGACATGTATGGGCAGTCTATTCCAGAGTCTGGGGAGTCTCTGGGTCAGGAACCTATCCCTCCAGCACGTTTTGTTTATTGTGATGACAAGGTTTAGATCCCTGGAGCGTGTGGCTCTGAGGGATTGGGATTTCTTTAAGTGTAGCATGTCCAATGGCTCTGGGTTTGACATGGCCTTGTATGTTAAGCAGAGATCGCCTCTGAGTAGATGATATGCGACAGAGTATAGCTGGAGTTTTTTAAGGCGGTCAGTATACGGCATCTACTTTAGGCCTGTGATTCTTTTAGTGAGGTATTTCTGCAGCCTTTCCAGTTGTTGCAGATGTCTTGAGAGGTACATACCAAATGGGACGTTGTATTCTATAATGGGTCTAATGAGGGATGAGTACAGTGGGACAATGACCTCCTATTTCTGGATGGAAAGCCCTTAGTGATGAGGTATGCCAAATAGATGGATTTCCTGACTGTTGTGGCAATGTGGTTATCGAAGATGAGACCACTGTCCACCTGTGTCCCTAAGTCTCTTATCATACTTTTGGTGTTTAGTGTACTGCCACCTATGTGGTAATTCACGGGTACATGTTTTTTCCCAAAGGGGATAACTATACATTTCTTGGCATTGAGCTTGAGTCCATGGCTCTGGCACCAAGCATCTGTTTCTGTAAGGCCCTTTTGTAGAGTATCCACATCATTTGGGGATTCAATAATGGCTCCCAGTTTGCAGTCATCTGCAAACCTTGTTAGCCAGAGTCCCTTAGTGTTGGCCTGTACTTCAGAGAAATAGATGCCAAACAAGAGTGGTCCCAAGACAGAACCCTGAGGTACTCCACTTGTCACTTGTCTGGAGCTGGATTTGGAGTCGGCTACTTTTACAGTGTGGGTTCTGTCAGTAAGCCAGTTGGCAACCCATTGGGTGATGTAGGGATTAATGCCCAGCTTAGTAAGTTTATCTATGATTCCAGAGTGAGAGATGGTGTCAAAGGCCTTGGCGAGGTCTAGATAGGCTGTGTGGACCACCTTACCCTTGTCCATGGCTCTGGAGACTGATTCAAAGAAGTCAATCAGGTTCAGGAGACAAGATCGGACCTTCACAAACCCAAACTGGGTGGGGTCCAGTGTTTGAAGGTTGCCAATGTCTTTGTTTATAAGTTCCATGACAATACGCTCCATGGCCTTGCAGATAAGGCTCGTCAGACTGATGGGATGGTAGTTTCCAGGATCCAAGGTGGATCCCCCCTTGTGGAGTGGCATAACTGCAGCTCTGCGCCACTCAGTGGGCACGAAACCTGAGGTAAGGCTATGATTAAACCTGATACATAGGTGAGGTGCCAGTTCATATTGTAGTTCATGTAGTACACAGCCCGGGATGTCATCTGGTCCCATGGATGCTGTATTCTTATCTTTGGAGAGTGCGTTTTTTACCTGTGTGGCCATTATTACCGGAATTTGGCAATCTTATACAAACTTTGGGATAAAATGTTATGGGAAGTGCTTATGCTTACCTGGTAGGACAGTGTTTGATACCTTGTAATTGCGGGGTTTACATGTTGCAGACTACTACATATACATAATGATCATATGATATTCATATATTTCCAATACTGCAATAATGTCATCAGGTAGTAGGGTGACACTTTTTTCAAAACAAGAAAGTGGTGTGCAACAAGCAAAAAATATAAAAAAGCACTTATTTCTACATTTAATGCCCATAGTAAAAATATAGCGGATATTATTAATAAAAATTGGGCATTTATTAGACGAAATAAACAGCTAATTGAAAAATTGGTAATTTTCCTGATTTTGTATTTAGACAGGATAGCAACCTCAAAGACTGGTGTGACAATTTATCCCTTTTACATATGCAATCAGTACAGAAAATGACAAAGTGTGGGATATGTTCACAATGCAAGTTTATTTTGGAATGTATGTAACCATGTGCACTTGGGTTCTAAGTCCATTATAGTTTCTAGCCGCTTTTCTTGACAAACAACAGGAGTGGTTTATGCTGCAAAATGCAGATCTTGTCCTGCATATTATGTGGGAAAGACTGAGTGAAAATTTAAACAGTGGGTGTATGTACACATTTATGATATGCATACACATAAAGAGACCAGTGCTTTAGTAAAACACTTAAATTAATTCCCAAGTCATAGCTGGAACAGTTGCAAAAAAAAAAAAACGGTGTGGGGGAGACCATGGGGTATTTTTTTTAAACATAGAGAGTTGTGGTGAATGTACACTTGAATGCATCCACCTATCCAGGGTTAAATGAAGTAGTGTCTATTTCTTGTGAGGTAAATTAAAAACTTTTGATAGATAATTTATATATATATATATATATACATATATATAAAACTATACAAATATTTTTAAAAATGTATTGTTAAAAGTATTTTATTTTAATATGTTGTTGCTTTAAAATGCTATGTCATTAAGATTTAAGTGGCTTGGTTGGGCTATAAAAGAGTTTGTCACATGATTTTTTGAATGTCTGAAGAAGGCTGATATTTTCTAGCTGAAAGTGCTTATGGAATAACGTTTTAAAGGTGTTTTAAAAAGTGTGTTTTTTTTGCAAATTCTGCCTTCTGGATTATTTTTATTTTTTCTCAGTTTTTGGTTTGCTTGTTGCTGTTTGTTAATATGGCAGAAGACAGTCTGCAGATCAATACAAGACATGTCTCACAAACAGAATTTGGTCAATTGCAAACTTCTGTTAACAACCTAAGTTTGCTAATACAGCAACTGGCTCAGCATTCACAAAACACAGTAAAGGGAGGCTTGCAGAATGTCTCAGGAGAGCTGCATTCACATATGCAACCTTTTAATTCATCTTCTGATGGTGTTCCACCTGGGCAGGAATAATTTCAAGACCAGACTGTAGTAAGATACAATGTATCTAATTCATCTGTAACTGCAAATGTTACAAACAATTTGAGGCTGGAACAGTGGCTCAGTTCAGCAGTACCTTCAACTTCAGGGGGTGTGGCTCATCAAATAGCTATTGATGGTAATTTAACCCTGTATCATGACCTTTTAACCAGATATCATAAACTTTTTCATGAAAATGTGTATTTTAAAGAATGCATTAAGAGTAGGCAGGTCCCAAAGGGCCTGCAGTACCCTACTTGTTTAGTGGAGAATTCACCATTACATAAAGATTTACTCAGTATGTATGACAGACATGGCTGTGAGCTAATGAAACTGTTAGTCCATTATAATTCTAAAGAAATGGATGAGCTGTATTCCACAATTAAAACCATGGATGAAACTATTATTCAAGATAATGCTTTTCATCAATTTAAAGTGCAGTATGATAGAATTTTTTCTGAAATAGACAACATGAGTACAGCCATAAACCAACGGAAAAAACGTAAATTGGAAAGGGACAGACTTGATTACTTAAATGATAAGGCATACTTTAGTCTACCCAAAGGACATCAAAGGACAGTTTCTTTCTCTGATAATGAGAATATCGACTATGGAGATGAAAACGGCCAGGTTTTCACTAATCAGCAGGTGCCTTTGAACCAGCCTGCATTGTGTCGGTTGGAACAAATCCAGAAAAAGAGGGTGAATTACAACTACAGGTCTACGAATTATCCACTGAAGCAAAAACAGAGGAGGATGTCCCATTCCTTGGACAGGAACCAGAGGAATTGGTAGGTGACTTATGTGCATCTAATTCTTTGTCTATTATAAAAAACTGTACTGGGGATTTCAGCATATACAATTTTAGCAGTTATAATATAACCCAGGCCCATGCAGACTTGTTCAGTAAAGCCCTGACATTTATACTTATGAGAAGAGCTGATATTTCTAACACTTTAATAGACTTGATATTATATGTGAGAAAGCTGAACTTGTCTGTTTATTTTAACAACAGTTCTTCAGTACCAAAATATTTACGCATCCCCAGTGCCTTCAATTCCTGACCTGCTTCCTATGTTAAAAATCTTTGAGGATGCATGTGAACTGGACTTGAGACATTTGCTTGAAAATAATACCCTACCTATTTCCTTTAACTTAACATCTGTGCAACATAATTTAATGGATGATATTAAAAAATCAGGCTATCTTCGATTTATGCAGCCTGATAAAGGAGGGGGTATCATTATCATGGACCAGGTGGAGTTTAACCAATGCATGCTCCAACTGTTCTATGAGGACTCCTATGTTGAGGCATCCCTGAATGAAATCAATATTTCATATAATAGAGTAGATTGTTTTTTATATTAGATGTTAACTCAGGGTCTGCTGACTGTGGAGCAATATAATTATGTTTGTAATACAGCACCTAAGTTGGCCACAATTTTTGGTGTGTCAAAATTACGTAAAGATTAATATAACCCCCCCTTCAACCCATTGTTGATGGTACTTCCTCAAAGACATATTATATAGCAAAATTTATTGATAAACAACTAAAGCATTACTTGGTTCCTGTTAAACATCTTTGTCAGGATTCTTGGGATTTTTTGGTGAAATGTAATGACTTACAACTGTTCAGAGAAGGATTTTTTCTGACAATTGATGTAAAAGACTTATTTACCTGCATCCCCCATATTATTGGGATAGAATGGTTTACTGAATATTTTACTGAGTCTGTACATGTTGAACAGGATAAGATAAATACAATTTCCTATTTACTTGAAATGGTTTTACATAACTTTTTGTATTATGAAGGACAGTATTTTAAAGAAGTAACAGGTGTGGCCATGGGCTCACCTTGTAGCCCATTATATGCAAATGTGGTTATGTTAGTATGGGAAATACATTATTTATTTAATAGTGACTTTTTTCAAGTATGTTAGGATGTATGTTCATTTTTTTAGATGATTTGTTTATTGTTTGTGTTGGTCCTGTTAATTTAATACCAACATTTGTACAATATTTAAATACTACAACTGAGTTTTTGAAATTTACATACCAGTTAGGTGTGAACTCTATATCTATCTTGAATGTAGAATTAACTAGAATGGAGGCTGGTTTAAAAGCTTATGTTTTTAGGAAAAAAACATATTCAAATAAATACTTGCATTTTACAAGTAACCACCCATACCATGTCAAAAAAGCTGTTATAAAGGGACAGATGGTACGGGCCGCCAGAATGGTAACTGATATGCTTGGCTTCTTAAATGAAGTGCAGTTTATAGGTAACATGTTTGTGAACAGGGGGTTATCCTGTGTAGATGGTAAACAATATAACATTTGAGATCATTAAGAAGAGACTATCAGGTCAGTACATTCCCTGATTACAAATCAATCATGCCAGGGTATTTGGTGAACCTTATGGGGAAGTTTCTTCTACTAGAAATGGTATTCAAAATGAGACTATAGCAATAATGTCACCGGGTAATAGGGTGACACCTTTTTCACAACAAGAAAGTGGTGTGCAACAAGCAAAAAATACAAAAAAACACTTATTTCTACATGCAATGCCCATAGTAAAAATATAATGGATATTATTAATAAAAATTGAGCATTTATTAGACGAAATAAACAGCTAATGGAAAAAGTTGGTAATTTTCCTGATTTTGTATTTAGACGGGATAGCAACCTCAAAGAGTGGTGTGATAGTTTATCCCTTTTACATATGCAATCAGTACAGAAAATGACAAAGTGTAGAATGTGTTCACAATGCAAGTTTATTTTGGAATGTAACCAGGTGCACTTGGGTTCTAAGTCCATTACTGTTTCTGGCCGCTTTTCTTGACAAACAACAGGAGTGGTTTATGCTGCAAAATGCAGATCTTGTCCTGCATATTATGTGGGAAAGACTGAGTGAAAATTTAAACAATGGGTGTATGAACACATTTATAATATGCATACACATAAAGAGACCAGTGCTTTAGTAAAACACTTATATGAATTTCCAAGTCATAGCTGGAACAGTTGCAAAAAAAAAAAAAAAAAAAAAAAAATTGGGGGGGGCATGGGGTATTTTTTTTTAAACATACAGAGTTGTGGTGGATTTTACACTTGAATGTGTCTACCTATCCAGGGATAAATGATGTAGTGTCTATTTCTTGTGAGTTAAAATTAAAAACTTTTGATATATATATATATATATATATATATATATATATATATACTATACAAATATTTTTAAAAATGTATTGTTAAAAGTATTTTATTTTAATATGTTGTTGCTTTAAAATGCTATGTCTTTAAGATTTAAGGGGCGGGTTGGGCTATAAAATAGTTTGTCACATGATTTTTGAAAGTCTGAAGAAGGCTGGTATTTTCTAGCCGAAAGTGCTTATGGAATAAAGTTTTAAAGGTGTTTTAAAAAGTGTGATTTTTGCGAATTCTGCCTTCTGGATTATTTTTATTTATTTTTTTCTCAGTACTGCATTAAGAACATCCCTTGTACATAATTACAACCGGTAAAATTAATGATATGCAGAAATACTGCACTTATATCAGTCTTGCTTGCAGTAATGTACTGAATGCAGACTATTCCTTTTGTTACTTATACCTGTCAGTAAGTTCTTTATATGCAGTAGTGAAATCAGTTAAACACAGAAATATTGCCCTTATTTACTGACATCTGTCTCACCCTTGCTTGGACTAATGTACTTGTAACTCTCAACCTCTTTATGACAGAAATCTGGACAAAGCCTAATATAACTGAGGAACAAAGGCATAAAAATAGGGAGAAATTATAAATGTTGCTCTTATAAACTTCAAAAACTGCAGGAATATAAAGATTTGTATTAGTATGCATTTTCTGAATGATTTAAACTTTGAAACTCAAATGTATGCCATTATTTGGTGACTCCACCCCTCAGTGATTTTCCAGAAAACCACAAATTTTATGAAAAACAGATCAAAAATATGAGGAAAAAATCTGGACAGTCTACAAAAATTCTGGACAGTTGAGAGGTATGAATGTACTAAATGTAGTCTACTGCTTCAGGTTATTCTGCATGAATTATTGCTGTTTCCCCATATATAGCTATCAATATGTATATATGTATACACACACACACACACATACATTTATATATATATATATATATATATATATATATATATATATATATATATATATCATATCGTCAAACTCACTGCCGAAAAACATTTTTGTTGAACTATCATTTTAGTGAATATTTTCCCAGGGAAAAGAACCAGTAGTTCAACTACTGATCATCACAAAAAACATGAAATTTAAAACCCACTCCTCCCAATGAGGGGGGCTGCTCCCTCCACGCCTTCCCTAAATAAATATGCCAACTCTGAGATTGCACGGCAAAGTGGAACATTTTATGTTCAATGTGGAACAGCCCCCTTTTCCGCATTGAACAGGAGCTCCACTTTGCAATTTTTGATTGGCTTGTATGCCAGTATACAAGCCAATCAAAAATCACAAAGCATCTCTCAAGCAACCAGAAGCTACACTTAACCGGCATCTACCAATACCCATGGGTCCCTGTTAAGTGAGAGTTTACTGTATTATAGAATTCTGGCCTTCTTGCCTCAGCCTGGCCTACCCACTCAGCCAGGTGGTCTGACCTAAGCTTCTTCAGGTCATCATACCTGTGACTGCTTCACTGGCTGGAGCAGGAGATCCCTGTCAGGTTCTCTGGGTGTTCACCCAACTCTTGCCAGATATTGATTTTTTTCAGTCACTCCTTTTAGTTCATGCTTTGATCTTATCCAGATATGATTCCTTCGGAAGGTAGACCATGATTTTGATTTCCTTATTGCACCAGCTGGGAGCACAACCTTATGCCTTAACAAGTGCTGGCTTGAGTACAAGTGCCAGTACCAGAATGAAGAAAGTATGAGCAGGGCTGTGATTCATGTGACACTACCTTAAACAAACCCAGTTAACCAGGAGAAGTGTTGGAGAAGGATACTGTTATTATTGTCAAGTTTTGTTACGCTAAAATACTTTGTCACATACATTTTTTAAGGAATACATTCAAATTTTACTTATATGGCACATAAAAAACAATAAGCAATAATCATTTCCATTTTTAATACTTATAATTGCCCATGTCTGTGTACCTTGACTTAGCTATCTTTTTGGAAGTATAACACCTAAATGTTATTAATTCCTCATTGTAGTACCCAGGATATATTTTCCTTCTTTTGGGAGTGGAAAGGGTACATAAATACCTATACCTATTTGTAAGATGAACAGCTTTTATAGGATTTTGAGTTGCTAGAAGTGTTGAAGTGTGACAGATGAGGTTAGATGGTCACTGTATGGTTATGCTAACTGTAATACATATGACTACATTTTGTTTTCACTCAATATTTTAACATTTATGCATATCTGAGCATATCAGTGCATTCCTGCTGCATGCTAGGGACTGTGTAGACATGCTGTGAATGGCTGCAGACTCAGTAGCCATTCATAGCATGTTTACATGCATCTATGTTCATGAACATCTGAGTCTGATTTACATCTATAAGTGACTGTGTGTGTTTGCATATTATTGGAATTCATGGAGATAAATGTAAAAGAGCTTGATATGGATATAAAACTTGTAAATGAACCTGAATTTATACAGTAAAGTTGAACACCATCATATTAACTTGTCATTATTTGAGTCAGATGGCAAACTTCATCACACATTAACACAAACATCCTGGAACAGATAGTGCACAGTCTAACCACAGGATCAAACACAGTGAATCTGGTACTCACCAACATGGAAGAGCATTGCACCCCCCCCCCCCAACGCACACACACATACATATCACATCGTTACTAGTGAGGTTGGATCCCAAATCTGTCTCATTTGAAGTAAAAATCCAACCAGAAATTCCAGCTAAACCAGTGACAGTTAGGAACTTTTCAAACACAAATTACATCCTATTAAGTGACAGTTTGTCAAAATTCAAGCCTCCCCCAACCCTGAGATCACAGCTACCTATGCAGAATTACTCACAGGGTCACTATACAAACATGTGAATGGCTGCATAGATGCTTCCTTGCCTACCAGAAATAACCCCAAAACAAACACTAAAAAAAAACCCCTCTGGCAGAATCCTGACCTTAACATTAACAGAGTACATAATCAAAGAAGAAAACACATGGCCAAAATCAGGAAAAGCAAATCCCTTAAAGACAAGTGCCATCCTATACAACTAAACAAGAAACTAAGAGGTCTAATTAAGTCCAACAAAGCCAGCTATGAAATAAGGATAGCCTAGCTGGGTAAGCACAATCAGAAGGCTTTCTTTTGCTATGTCTGGAGCCTTAGAGTAACACACAAAAGTGTGCTGAACTGTTGGTGAATGGTAACATCTTCAGTGATCAAGGTAACATAACAAATCTGCTGGACAATAATTTCAGCTTAAACTTCAACCCCCACTCTCCCCTTGGTTCCACCTGGTGAAATGCCCCCAACATACTTCCCCAGCTATCAGCAGGGACCAGGTGCTGATAGAACTTGCAACAGCCAAGAACACCACCTCCATGATGTAGAACAGAGTGTGTGTTGTAACTTTAAGAAGCATTTCAAACTGAGGACATGTGCATATAAATAGAGAGCACGTGCAGGCAGCAGTGCCATTTTGACAGAACAGCCAGAGTGTTAACATGTATGAGTGCAGTAGTTAGTCTGCTTATAAGTATATTTAAGTTGCTAAACCTCAATCTTGATGTGTTTTGTATATAATAAAGCTGCTTGAACTGACCCCACAACTGTTCGACTGTTTTATCCTGGCTGGATGAGTGACATGGTGACAAAACCGGGATGGAGAGTGCAACTTCTTCAAGACATGAGGTGCAGAGTTAACAGTGAAGATACATTGAGCAGGTTGGGTGATACAGTGCTCAAACAATTAAAAAAAGGGGCCAGAAATGAACTTCAGGTAACCAAAACTCACATAAATGATTTATTTTGTAAAGAAAATGATATGAAGCATTTGCAAAGCACAAAACACATTATTAATCAAATGAGTAGCACAAAACACATTCCCTGGGATTCAAGAAGCTCGGCGCAAGGACGGTTTTAGCCTTGAGCTGAGCATCCGCACTACAGATGGTGCAGCAGCACCATATGAATATGTATGAGGGCGCGCCACTGCACCCTCGTCATGCACAGGAAATGTGTGCAAGTGGAGGGGGCATGTACAAATGCTCTACAGAGGGGTAAACATGCCCTGACACTTGCGAAACCTACTATGCCTACTAGTAGAGCCTGCCCCTAATAGTAAGTCAGTAAGTCAGTGTCTGTGGGTACTGAAATGTAAGCTAAGCATACAAGAGTGTTCACGAACAGTGAAATAAAATCGAAGTAGTAACCACACAACCACGTAGTGGAATGTAGAGTCCTGTCCCTAGAACTGTCACAGCTAGATTCCCTGTCCCCATGTCCCTATTATACATTCGAATTGCAGCAATAGCGAAGGTGTAAGCAAAGCGCAGCATGTCTGTGCGTCCCCGCCCTCCACCGAGTGTAGCTTATACATCATATTCATTCAAATAGAGAAAAACAAGCGGAATCAACGTAAGTGTCAATAGTGTAGTGTGTAGAGCATCCGCCTATCAAACAGGCAGTCACGGTTCGAGCCCAACAATAGCACATATCATTTCCCATGTGGAATGAATGTCGTTTTGCCATAAAACCAACATAAGAGTATCGCATGAGATATTTAACTTAAATATAATTCAAGCAAAGTGGCACAGTCATAATGAATAAGGCACTAGTAAGTAGGTGTAAGTGCAAATAAGCAGCAGTAAACATATATAAGTACCAGTAAGCAAGTCTGAGTGCGCTTGTGTGGGTCTAAGCAGTGCCCAGCATGGGAAATGTATATAAGTATATACAGATATATACTATATATATATATATATATATATATATATATATATGAAGAAAGAATGATGTAACAATAAAGCATACGAAAGGAATGAGAAGGGAATCGACAGCAACCCCAGTATTATATAGCGCTGTCAGCATATGTCATATCCACCTGGACAGGAGTGAACAAAGCACTGCTACTCACACCACAGGCAGGATATTACCAGTGGGAGTAACATTGTTGATTTACTAAGTCTACTTTACATAAAGAGAGTAGTCCCTGGTGGGACTACACAAAAATAGATAGACCATTTGGTCTTCCCACCATTACACAAGCAAGGGCAGGTATGTTCAAGGACTAAATGGTGGGAGAGCCTGAGAATACATGGGGTGGGACAACATACGTGTAGGGCCCCTAATGCTCTGGAGAGGGCAATGTGTGGAGGTGTGTCATGGCTGTGATAACAAGTGCACAATGGAAGGTATGCATGTGTTTTGAACATGGGTGGGGTGGAGGAACTATGGGTATGAAATTATGGAGCCAGGAGTGCCAGGGGTTGATGGGCTGGCTCTAATTGGAATGCCCCGTGGAGGTCAGCAAGTTCGTTATAGGTATATATGCATTCACACATGCAGACAATATGTAGAAGTACATTCTCTGTAACACATTCATTCCATTTGCAGACATAAATAACATGAATGTGCCCTTACAAACCTCGACAGCAGATAGAATAAGAGGTTGTGCAGAAGAGGGATGGGACGAAACTGCTAAAACGCAGAAACGCAGAAGTGTGTACAATGTCCAAAGTAAGTGCTGTGCTGACAATAATCAAATGTAAGGACTTCCACACACATGGAATCATTCCTGTGATCTGCCTGCTATGACAACGCCAACTACTAAACCGGTCTATTTGTAAAAGAAATACGCCGAACACATACATAATTAGGCTTTCATGTGTAACGTGTGAGTTACCACATAGTCATACAAATTAATTAATTGTAGTGTCATGTTAATGGGAGTAAGGATGTAATGAAGTATAGAGTCTAATCTTGACATAAACACATGCATGTCCCATGTGGGACAACCCAAAAATTGCGAATGGTATTCTTAAGTTGGCATATTTAATACTCTGAGACCTCTCGGCACTATTTTATATTTCAGTGATGCTTCTAGATGAAACCTTTGCCACTGTAGCCTTTTAAAGCTATATAACTTATTCTCCAGATCTCTATACAGTTCAGTGAACTTCTTATGCGTATCATAGTCCACTTGTTCTCTTCCATTCACTGGAAAAATAGGGTTTAGCATCAAGGGGTTGGAATATATATGTAGTAGTCCAACTAGTCGTTCACACTGATTCTTATTGTTGTCATTACCTTCAGCCATGTCCCAGCTTTTAAATACAGTCCAGGAAACATGTGAAAGAAAACAAAAGCTGGATAAACGCCTGGTATATACCTCAAGCGAAAAAAATGAAAAGACCAATGGTTAGACCACAGCTGAAGATAAAAATGGAATAATCCACGCCAGGAAATAAATCACTTGCAGCTTCACAGTAGTGCCCTTTATAAAACCAAAAGTTGTAACTGAAATGTAGTAGTCAAGGTAGGAAACAGTTCACTTGCAGTTTCACACCAATTGCCCTTTATTAAACAAGAGTAAGCGCTTTCGCAATCTAAGTCAGCTGATTGCTTCTTCAGACTCATAAAAACAGTTAAAACATTAGTATTTAAAATATGGTTCAACCAATGAAAACACATATAGAACTATGACATAGACTAATTAAAATTGCATACATCAGTATATCAATTTGCCTTCTACATAAGATAAAATAAAGTATGCATATAACAGACACATTTTATGTAATAATCCATATTACTTAATGTTTTAGTGGTCTGGATTTAAAAAAAAAGGTTTCAAGGAAATAGTATAATACAGATGAAGGCTTTGTGAAGACAATGACTATATTAGAGAAAGACTTCTTAAACAGAGGTTATAGTAAGAAAGACATAAATGAAAGCTCTAAATATATCATTGAAAATAGGGATGGGAGATGTAAACCGCTCTTCTCAAATACTATAGAAGATGTTAAAAGCAAGGAAGGTCATGATTTTAAAGTTAGATTCCCTATAACTTATTCAAGTGACATCAGAAGGTTCTGTAATATTTTTGAGAAGAATTGGAATGTTTTATTGTCGGATCTCGACTTGAGAGAATTGTTAGAAGATAGACCCAGCTTTTCTTTTAGAAATAAGAGGTCCTTAAAAAGGCAACTCTGTTATAAATTTAGAAACAATGAACGAATGATACAATCTGATAGGCAGGGGACGTTTCCTTGCAGAAATTGTACAGCATGTGACTATTTATATAATAAATCTACATATAAACATCCTATGCTAGGATTTATAATTGATATAGATTTTTATGCTGACTGCAGAACACAAAATTTGGTTTATTTCAGCTTCTGCACTGTCTGTCATGCCTTTTATATAGACAAAACCAATAGGTGTCTAAAGGAACGTATCCTTGAACACCATAGAGATATAAGAAATAAAAAAGACACAAGTGCTTTAGCAAAACATGTGGAAGAAGAAGACAGGAAGCATATTTTTAATTTCATGGTTTTAGAAATAATAAATAAAAGTAAGAGGGGAGGTGATATAAGGAATAAGGTAGAGGAAGCAGAACAAAGATGGATTTTATTACTTCAGGCAGATAGGTCTCCTGGATTGAACAATGCTGTTTCCTTGAAACCTTTTTTAAAATCCAGACCACTAAAACATTAAGTAATATGGACTATTACATAAAATGTGTCTGTTATATGCATACTTTATTTTATCTTATGTAGAAGGCAAATTGATATACTGATGTATGCAATTTTAATTAGTCTATGTCATAGTTCTATATGTGTTTTCATTGGTTGAACCATATTTTAAATACTAATGTTTTAACTGTTTTTATGAGTCTGAAGAAGCTTTCAGCTGACTTAGATTGCGAAAGCACTTACTCTTGTTTAATAAAGGGCAATTGGTGTGAAACTGCAAGTGAACCGTTTCCTACCTTGACTACTACATCTCAGTTACAACTTTTGGTTTTATAAAGGGCACTACTGTGAAGCTGCAAGTGATTTATTTCCTGGCATGGATTATTCCATTTTTATCTTCAGCTGTGGTCTAACCATTGGTCTTTTCATTTTTTTCGCTTGAGGTGTATACCAGGCATTTATCCAGCTTTTGTTTTCTTTCACGTGTTTCCTGGACTGTATTTAAAAGCTGGGACATGGCTGAAGGTAATGACAACAATAAGAATCAGTGTGAACGACTAGTTGGACTACTACATATATACTCCAACCCCTTGATGCTAAACCCTATTTTTCCAGTGAATGAAAGAGAACAAGTGGACTATGATACACATAAGAAATTCACTGAACTGTATAGAAATCTGGAGAATAAGTTATATAGCTTTAAAAGGCTACAGTGGCAAAGGTTTCATCTAGAAGCATCACTGAAATATAAAATAGTGCGGAGAGGTCTCAGAGTATTAAATATGCCAACTTATGGTGAGACCTACCCTGAATTACTTCAAAAATGGCAGAATTTAAATTTAAAGCTTAGTTATGATTATATGCATTTGCTTATAGAATTTTTTAAACCACAAGAAAAAGAGCTAGCGATGAGATAAAGAGGCTACAAGAACAACTGACTAATAATTTTCCTGTAGAGATACTAGGCAGTAAATTAGATGAACTTGCTGACAATATACAGGGCTATGATAAGAGGTTGCAGAATACTAAAACTAAAAAATTGCAAAGGGACCTCAATGACTTTCAATGTAAAGAGGTCTTTCGTGGCCAAGAAGAACAGCTGTGAGTACAGAGAATGTAGAAAAAACGACTACAGTACAGATTTCTGAAAATTCAAATATGGATAGTACTGCTCCTTTAAATCAGAATCCCTGTGAGAACAGTGATGTCAGCACAGAGACAGCATGTATAGAACCTCCCACATCTGAAAATGGCAGAATGGCAAAAGAAACTTTCCAAATGGCTTGCACTAACAGAAGGATGGATTCCTGTGTTAATTCTGATTCAGTAGCTTTTTTGGAGCAAAGGGAAGCTACACAAACTTCGATCCTTCCATTTGTGTTAAAGAAGGCGCTGCCAATAAAGGACAGGTCGAGCAGCAGGAATCGAAGAGGGAGAATGTGATTACAGCAGAGAGAATGAGCGACTCCTGCATATATGAACACCAGGAGCAAGAACCAACAAAAAAATTGGTAATTAATATATCTAGCTTTTCTTTAACTGATGCACAAGCCTCGTTGTTAAATAGAGGCCTGAACTTCATTCCAGCACAGAAAACAGTATTAACTGATTTATTAAAAGAGCTGAAGTTATTTTCTCATAACCTAACACTTAAAACCATGTTTAAAAGAAATGTATTTGATAATATGTTTAAACAACCTAGTGCCTTTGTACCCAAGATACATCCCACAGTTGAAACTTTTACTAATGTGTGTGAGCATGAAATTAGAGAGATGCATGCTAAAAATCTTCCACCTAGATTTTATAACTTGAGTAAATTAGAAACTGAAGCACTGTCAGAATTAAAGGATTCTCACAGCATTGAAATTAGGCCCGCTGATAAGGGGGGCAGTGTAGTAGTAATGGATAAGGTTTTTTATTACAAGAAAACGATGGAACTTTTGAATGATACAGATACTTATGTTGAACTAAATGAGAGACAAGTACAAGGTATAATTGACAGGATATCTGTATATATTTTTGACTTATTGATTACTAATTATGTTTCAGAGGAATTGTTTGACTACTTTCAGATAGAACATCCAACCATACCCATTATTTATGGTCTACCTAAAATTCACAAAGACATCACACAGCCCCCTATGAGATCTATTATATCCAGTAGAGGATGGGCCACAGAAGCCATCTCAATTTATATTGAACAAAAGTTACAAATAGTCCTAAAATCATGTGAGACTATACTAAGGGATACAAAGGCATTTCTGCAACTGTTATATAGTAAGACCAGGAACATTAAGATAAATTATATGTTTGCGACAATGGGTGTCACTTCATTGTTCACAGTGATACCGAACAAATGGGGTATTGAGAAAATACGTGATATTCTGACCTTGAAACAAGTTTTTCAAAGCACTAAGATTAATTTGATATGTGAGTTGCTTGATATTGTCCTAGAAAATAATGTCTTTATATTCAATGACAAGTTTTATCTACAAAAAGTTGGAGTAGCAATGGGCATGGCTTGTGCTAACAGCTACGCCAACTTAGCATTGGCTGCATGGGAAAAAGACCATGTATTAAGTGCTAGCAATAAATATGCTGGCAAAATTGTATGGTATATACGTTTTGTAGATGATGTCTTCCTGTTATGGGATGGTACTAGTGAAGAGTTGCAAGAGATGGTGGAGTATTTACATAGCACCACTGAATTTTTAAGATTCACTAGTCAACATTCTAGGGACTCTATTGAGTTCCTATATGTTTTGGTTAAGAAGACAGCATTAGATGAACTAACAACAGGGATGTATAGAAAATCTACATGGAGAAATAGTATCTTACATAAGACTAGTATGCATCCAACATTTGTACATAAAAATGTAGTGAAAGGACAATATATGAGAATAAGCCGCTTACATAATACAGATGAAGGCTTTGTGAAGACAATGACTATATTAGAGAAAGACTTCTTAAACAGAGGTTATAGTAAGAAAGACATAAATGAAAGCTCTAAATATATCATTGAAAATAGGGATGGGAGATGTAAACCGCTTTTCTCAAATACTATAGAAGATGTTAAAAGCAAGGAAGGTCATGATTTTAAAGTTAGATTCCCTATAACTTATTCAAGTGACATCAGAAGGTTCTGTAATATTTTTGAGAAGAATTGGAATGTTTTATTGTTGGATCCTGACTTGAGAGAATTGTTAGAAGATAGACCCAGCTTTTCTTTTAGAAATAAGAGGTCCTTAAAAAGGCAACTCTGTTATAAATTAAGAAACAATGAAAGAATGATACAATCTGATAGGCAGGGGACGTTTCCTTGCAGAAATTGTACAGCATGTGACTATTTATATAATAAATCTACATATAAACATCCTATGCTAGGATTTATAATTGATATAGATGTTTATGCTGACTGCAGAACACAAAATTTGGTTTATTTCAGCTTCTGCACTGTCTGTCATGCCTTTTATATAGACAAAACCAATAGGTGTCTAAAGGAACGTATCCTTGAACACCTTAGAGATATAAGAAATAAAAAAGACACAAGTGCTTTAGCAAAACATGTGGAAGAAGAAGACAGGAAGCATATTTTTAATTTCATGGTTTTAGAAATAATAAATAAAAGTAAGAGGGGAAGTGATATAAGGAATAAGGTAGAGGAAGCAGAACAAAGATGGATTTTATTACTTCAGGCAGATAGGTCTCCTGGATTGAACAATGCTGTTTCCTTGAAACCTTTTTTTAAAATCCAGACCACTAAAACATTAAGTAATATGGACTATTACATAAAATGTGTCTGTTATATGCATACTTTATTTTATCTTATGTAGAATATAAGGCAAATTGATATACTGATGTATGCAATTTTAATTAGTCTATGTCATAGTTCTATATGTGTTTTCATTGGTTGAACCATATTTTAAATACTAATGTTTTAACTGTTTTTATGAGTCTGAAGAAGCAATCAGCTGACTTAGATCGCGAAAGCGCTTACTCTTGTTTAATAAAGGGCAATTGGTGTGAAACTGCAAGTGAACTGTTTCCTACCTTGACTACTACATCTCAGTTACAATTTTTGGCTTTATAAAGGGCACTACTGTGAAGCTGCAAGTGATTTATTTCCTGGCGTGGATTATTCCATTTTTATCTTCAGCTGTGGTCTAACCATTGGTCTTTTCATATTTTTTCGCTTGAGGTGTATACCAGGCGTTTATCCAGCTTTTGTTTTCTTTCATTTGTTATTATGAGGTTGTCCAGTGTCTGTCATTCTGGGCTGTCATGACCAAATGACAAGTCTTCAACACAGAGCAAATGCATCCATGTTACACGTGTGTGTGTGGATAATACCTAGGTCACATTTACCCATATAGCCGCATTCCAAGGCAAATGTCCTACACACAGAAGTAACACCCTGACACCTTCATGACAATTGCATTGGATGCTTATGCTAACCAATGCTAGATGTGTGGCTTTAGTAATCTATTTGCTCAATGTAGAACCTACAATGGGGAATACCGACATCTGTGCAGTGAGGAACACCTGGCTGAAGGCTCTGCAGTGCACAATTGCACTGCCACCATATAACTCAGAGCCAGAAATGTGGGCCATAACAGTGGTATGGACCATACCAGGTGGTGGTGTACACATATTCATAAAGGCTACTCACATGTAAAGACCACTACTCCGAAATAACGCATCACAGATGAGTCAGGTACAGGTGACAGTGGCAAATGCTGCATTTTAGGTTGTATCCTCATATGCATCCACCACCTTGTTCCCAGACTACCAACACACATCCATATGTGGTATGACATAGTATGGTAAACCACCAGATACCCTAAATTGGTGGACTGTACCTAGGCCTACATCAGCTGTGCAACATACCCATGTACAGACACAGCTGCATAATGTGTTATGCAATGCAATAATACCACTGTTTGTAATCTGTTCAGTTGTACACATAACAGGGTCCCTTGGATGTTGTCAGCATTAACACGCTTGACTGTTGCTGTACACCAGTAGACAACACCCTCATGGTTGGATATTACCTAAACATACCTGCCCTGAATATGTACCTTCCACACTTATACAATATATATTACATTACCATAGTTTCTGTTTACCTTTCTACATACAGGTGGCTACAGTCATTACACACATGCACATGGCAGATAGCATGCTAACAGTACATAAGGTTCGATATCTATGTTGACAGAGGTAATATCCCCTCTCTACTGTTCACCCATGACACCTATCATATCATACAACACCCCATGTGGCATGTATGTCTTTAGACATATCCACCTAATGCAATGCCTACAAACATACCCAAATAACAGGACAATAGGACCTACACAAGGCCTGGATTGACAGACTCTGGGAAATCCAGCTCTGCACTGTATGTTCCTGAGTAGTCACAGGTGATATGTTCCTGACATGTACAGCCATGTGTGGCCACAGCTCCTACATATACCCCATGTCAACAATTGCAAGCCATGCATGCTGTGTGCTGTCTGGACATTAACCTTAATACCACAATAGCCAGTACATGCTGGGGTGAGATGTTTACAAGCCACAGACCTCGCACATGCTTGAATGAGTGTACTGCCTAGCTCTAACAGAGCACATTGCTGGTACTCTACCAGTACGCATAAGGTGTGTGTGGCAAATATAATGTGCTCACTGTTGACCATTACAGTGCCCTGGCTTTACCATGGCACTGTCAAGTAACAGTTTGTAGGAGCATGACATGGAATAATGCTCTGTGTGTGTCACGCTGATATGTGCTGTTGCAATATATGTACACTTGGCTACTCGGTGAAAGTGGTGGTGTCCTACCAGTACATGAATATAACATCCATTATGGTGTAATGCTTGGCTATGTTTCACACATGGCATGGGGAAGGTGTGGAATATATCCTCTTGACCTGCTAGTGCACGTACTGATGTAGACCGCATATGTGTACATGTAATGCTGTTTGTGTAGATTCCATGTGTGTGCAGTGTCTGATGTCTGAAGGTGACTGTTGTCTTAGTACATCATGCTGTTGCAATACAACCTCAACATTGCCAACTGTATATGGTGATATGCTCTAAGTACAGTAAGCTGTACATGAGGTATGGACAGATGTTTGGACATGACTACTAAGTGGCGGGGCTTCTTTGCAGATGAATGATTACTGAGGACAGCTCTCTGGTGTGTTACAATCAGTCCTACAATAACCTGTGTACCTGCTAAGGTCAGGTTTTGTTAATTGAAGTGGAAGACAGACAATGTAAAATGCTGTAGGGGTGACACTGAAGGCAAACCCCATGACACCTGTAACAGTAATACCTCCCCTGTGCATATATTGTGCATATATCAGCATAGTTGTCAAAGGAAGGAGTCAGTAAGCATTGTACTGGATGTGATAGTGCTGTACTGCTGTAGTACCTATCATGAGATAGGCAGGTGTTTGAGTCACATTACTGGCACATGTGGGTGTGTGTCCATATATGTCACGTATGGTTGGGAATACATCCCACATGTTATCACTCTCCTGAACACTGTTGTTGACACCAGTACAGAGTGAAGTATAGAAAGAAAGGCATAGGACGGTGGTTAAACCTCACACATGTAAAGTGTCTGTATGTGTGTGACATAGGTGTATATCATTGTGAATCATTGTGAATGCTGGTGTGTGTGTGTGTGTGTGTGTGTGTGTGTGTGTGTGTGTGTGTGTGTGTGTGTGTGTGTGTGTATGGCTGTCCGTGTGTATGGCTGTCCGGTTCCTGGAGTGAGGCTGTATTTTACCATAGTGAAATGTTAATGCCCCCTCCCCCCATCCACTCAAAGCAGACTAGCATCCCTGTTGATATCACCAATATTAGACGGGCATACTAACCACCTGTTAACATGTATGCCCTGGGGTGTGACCTGTTGTTACATAGCCTACTGATGGACCCCCCTCCCCAAATACACTCACTGCACTGTAGTATCCTTGTCAATGACCTCGATCTTAGGCCATTCCAACTACCTGTACATGTGTAATCTCTGTTTCTCGTCTTGTAATTGCTTAGTACTATAATGATGATATGCTCATAGGCAGGGGTTCTCATCCAAACACTGGAAAGTGTGTGTCAGAGTGTGTGTTACTGTGTCTGGAATCCCTGAGTGTGTGGGTGTGTCTGTGTTTGCATGCTGTCATGGCAGTGGGTATTACTGCTTCCCAATGAGAAGCCACTATTTCCACTGGCCTTTACCCTTGTCATCCGGCATACCACTCTTTTACCTCCTCCCCACTCCAGGTAACTATACCTGTGATGTCACCCACTATGAATGTGACGGCTCTGAACATAGTAGCTTACTACACAGCTATCATGCTCTTGGATCATTAGAACAGTAAACATAATTGAAACATGGGTGAATATTACTTTGATGTGGAAGCTACAAAGTGCATGCAGGTATTGTCATACTGACCTGTGGGTAGTCATCATGTACATACGGGACTCCTGCAAACACCAACATCCCCCGGCACATGTAACTACACCTGAAAAAAAAAAGGCAGAACGTCAAGATCAACATGCTGTTAGTGTTCTTACACATGATACATGCTGTCAAACGTACAAAATGCATTCTAAAACTGCAATACATGGTATGTCTACTGCCTGTCAACACTACTCAACAATATTAATCTACAATTGTCTACCTAGTATGTTCACCCTGTGCATCAGACCATATGAACATGTCCCTGCACCGATGGTGTGGATGACAGGGATGCGGCACAGGCATCATCATATGCACAGGGTGATAATGTTTGCCAGAGGCCTAGGCTGTGCCATTGGATGACATCATGCATGTGTGTTAGGGCCTGTGATATCACTTGAGCATGTGTGGATGTTATGCGTGTGTGTTGAGATGTCCTACATTTGTTTCCAGGGTGTGTGTATATGCATACACACAGGTCTGGCATGTGGCTAGCCTACACAGGGGTAATATTGAAAGCTGCAGACTGTACAAGGCAGGTGTCACAGTTCACGGTGTCTGGCCACGGCCATGTGACCTGTGCCTGCCAGGGATTGCACGGGCACTACCAGGCAGAGGTCCAGATTGGGTACCATCTGATGACACATGTCCACTGGAATTGTGTCCCAGTTGGGACCATCCAGGACCACGTGCATGTGGCCTGCTATGTCATGGTGTGGACTGCACAGCACCCGCAGCACTGCTGCTGCTACTGCCATTATGGGAGTGGGCATCTGCAGTAGCATGTTCATGTAGACCTTCAACAGGTGATGTAGCTGGCCTACGTCCACGTGCCCGACACCTCACTCCCACCAGATTTTCCAGCACAGACATTCCATGCTCAAGGATTGACATGCCACGGTCAAGGACTCCCACCATGTCACCCAGTAATCTATCCAAAACATCTGCAAGATGATGGAGAGCATTTGCAAGTGCCTGGAAGTTGTCAGTTAATGAATGGACAGCAGCCCTCTGAAGCCTCAGACCGTCTCTGTTGTGTCATTCAGCACATGCCTGTGCCTCCATTACAGTCCAAAACATGCATCTGGTGACTCCAGCTAATGTGCTTGGTCTCGCAGGGGCATGTTGGCCAGTGGTCCTCCTACGAGCAGGGTTGAGCACATGCCTGTGTGGGACATCACCAGTCTATTGACTGGGATCATGGTGTGCAGGCACACCTTCCATAGTCACCACACTTCCCTGTTCCATGCTACCACCCGCCAACTGTCCTTCCTCTATGGCCGGTGGTGATGGGGTATGTGCAGACAGGGGAACTGTGTGTGAGGATGAGGGGAAACAGGTAGAATGGCAAGCAATGGCACAGATTCAGCCCCTGACAACCCTGCCTGTGCCTCAATCATACTATCATCATCACTGCTAGAGTCTGTGGGGACACTAACATCAGGTGGACCGCAGGAGGTCAACGCACCTACATCAACACCTGTGAGGGGAAGACAAGAACTGTACATTACAAGTTATACCAGACACAGACAGACAGACACACAGACACACACACAGACAGACAGGGACACACACACGCTACATGCAGGTGATATGGCAGATGGCATTCAGCTTAGACAATTATAGTTTCAGCTTAGGCAATTATAGTGGTAGCTATCATACATCCATGAGTTGCACACGACAGCATGCATGTGGTATAGCAGATGGCATGCACCTTATATAATTATAGTGGTGGTTAGCATACATACCTGTATTGCACCATTTGTGTTAGTAGCCTATGCCCCATACCTGCAACATAATGCATGCACTTTGCACCAATGCACTGCACTGCCATGGTGTGTGTAACATACACCACATGTTAACAGACCATTGCTGACCTTTGTACATCTGCCACTGATGCTTTGTGTTGGCCACCGCCCCTATGTGTGAGGACATGAGCAGTAGGGTATGTCGACTGCATACTATGTTTACCTGAGCCCTAGCTTGCATATCTCCCCAAAAGCAGTGCATGTCTGTTCAACATTATTATGCCTACCCCTGAGCTGAGTGTAGACATTGTGCATGTGGCTGTACACACATGTTTGATATGGCTGTCCCTACTTTGCAATGGTGCCACAGACCAGCACAGGTTTACAGTATACCGGCCTGCTGTGTGGCATATGACCTTGACAATCACATGTAGTATGACATGTCTTCTGCTGATGTGTTGAATGACATGCATACATGTGTAACACAATGGTGTCCTTTCTGATCTAAAGTACAGTAATGGTGTCCCAATGCAGGGACGTGTTATACTAGCACGGGCCTTCAGCCGATGCAATGTTGTCTGTCCACCCTACAAATATGCAGGGACATACTGCATATTGAGCTGATGTGCATTGCCATTGCAGGGCATCATGTGGCTTCACAATTGCTATACAGTGTGAGCTGCTGACAGTTCATAGCCATTACTATGTTCACATATAATACATATCTAATGTGGAATGTGACCCACATCACCGAGGTGTATACACAATAAACCCTAATGTGGAATGTGTGACACAGGTCACAGAAGGGTATACAGATGACACCCCTGCACATCTGCAACCATATTACTGATACCTGGCAACTATGCCCACACATGGCTAACTTACAAGTACTCTATGTCCCACATGCCATCTGTGTACCTCACACACATGAGGAGCAAGCATGACAGTGATGTCTGACACCAGCAAGGTGAATGTACTGTATCTGTGGCTTGATGTGGATGTATGTGTATGTTGTGCAACACATGTATGTATTTGAATACTGTATAGCTGGATGCTTCCATGTCGTGACACACTCTAGATGTTCAAGACATGTTATGTGGTGGTTTCATGTTATGACTACACAAGCTGTGCACAGGCCTGTATGATGTTTAGTGTTTCACATCTGCAATATCACCATTACACAAAGTCCATAGCTGTATTGTGTCGAGCCAATATAAAACAGGGTGTACACACATGCACATCACTTCTACTGTGTGTTTTTCTTCATGTCTCTGGCCATCCTCCATGGCCATGTGTACACATGTTCAGTCCAATGGTTGTGATGGCCATCTTTTTTCACATGTCAGTGTTATCCCATATAACATACACCCATAGATGTCATATGCTCCATTGAGGACAGGGTTATGCAGACAAAGGGTGGTATGTATGGGATGTGAGACATGTTTTGCAGGATAGTTGAGCAGTGTTGCAGTCAGCCCACTACATGTCATGGACATGTCTGATAGCACATGACATTGTGTGACATTCATAGCAAGGGTATACTCCACAAGGGTGTATCCTGTGGGCCGGGCATACTCCAGCTCCAACACATTTAGTGTGTGTGCACACATATGCTCTCTGTACAGTACTGTTCATATTCCCAACATGTGTAATGCTGCTATGTAGTACCTGTTCCTACAGTGGAACACACCTCCACCATTGTATTCACTCTTGTCCAAACATCTGGCAATGACAGTTTGGAAGGTTTAGTGTAGGTGTTTCATATAGTCTTCAATTGTTTCACCTAGGTAAACAGTGTGATGCATTGCAGGTCTGACCAGTGTCCATTACCAGGACCACCATACATTATGTGTACATGTGTTATGGCAGATAGCATGCAATTAATATGTTCCATGCATTATCAAGCCTGGTAAATAATAGCAATCTCACCTGAAACAGGCTGCTGTCGCTGCAAAATGCCAGAGGTACCTAAACAGGAGTGTCACAGCAGTAAGATCATTATCCACACCTGTGTGGTAGCTACAGGGTGCAATGTCTATGTTAGCACATAAGCCAGTACAATACACTATACTATGGAGTATGCACATCTGTGCATACATAGAGTAGCAGACTATAGTATGTGGCATGTGTGCATACATGCCTTGCATATGATGTTACATTACATATTGTACAGTAACACATGTAACTATGTGATATATGGTTGTGTTTTATGTGCAGTAGTGACTTACCAGGCAACAAGGGCGGCCACAGTGGTGCAGTGGCTAGCATTGTCGCCTCACAGCAAGAGGTTCTCCAGTTCGATCCTCGGCTGGGATGCCTTCTGTGCAGAGTCTGCATGTCCTCCCTGTGTTCACGTGGGTTTCCTCAGGGTGCTCAGGTTCCTCCCACATCCCAAAGACATGCTGCAGGTGGATTGGACACACTAAATTGGCCCTAGGTGTGAGTGCATGTGTGTGTGTGCCTTCTGTGGAAGGTTGGGCACCGGGCTGGCAACTCAACACTGTAAAACTCCACTGCCAATCATGAGTGGACAGGTGATCCGCTGTGGCAACCTCTAACCGGGAAAAAGCCGAAAGAAGAAGAAAAGAAGTGACTTACCAGGCAACTCCAGGCTCGGTTGTTGAGAGACACCCACCTCCACAATACCAGCTAAAGCTTGTGGGTGGAGGTCTGCAGGTGCCCCAGGTTGGCCAGTAGCTCCTCGGTACATGTGAGTGGGGGCTGGGTGAGTGGCCCCCTACCTGTTGCACCTTGTTCCCTGGTGATTGAATTAGCACTCTGTTTCACCTGTCTTATCAGGTCAGTGCAGTGTTGGCACACCTGCTGATAGGTGCGATTGTGACCGCCAACATCATTTACCCTCCTGCAGAGTTCCTCCCACAGGGTATCCCACTGCTGTGCATCCTGTGGCACATGGCTGAAGAACGTTGTGTAGTTGTCGAGGAGGTATGGGATGAGGACCTCATCCTCCAAGCGGCTGTATGGCGGCAGTCTGCTACATGGCATACCTGGACGAGATAATTATGGAGACAGGTCACAGTAACTCACAGAGAAGTACAGAGGTACAGCTGAACATACATGTGTATCACATTTATTAAGATTACAAATATGTCTTTGTAGAGCTACATGACACTAACACCACTGACATGTATAGGTCACACACATTTGACACCTACTGGTGATGTGATGTTATCACCATATATGTGTGTGTCATGTGATGACATTGCTCATACACCATGATATTGTCTTGACGTGAGCATGTCTGTTTGCCTGTAGTGGTGTCTTTACCTATCAGCACATGCCTGGATGTGCTCACATTAATGCAATCAACCTTAATGCTGTGTATATGCCACATATATAGTCATACATAGCCGTTAGGGACATGACCTGTGACCCTGCAGACTTGCAAGCATGTATGTGTTTTGCCATATATATCTACATGGCACTGTACAACTATGTAGCATCCTGCCATGTATTGCCTGTGTTGCACATGTGTAACACATGGGACAATAGCTAGCCTGATAGTATTTGCAGGGTTGGATATCAACTATGGCATGTATGGTCATAGTGATCTAGTAGGATATATGCCCTGGGCTATTTATGAGCCTAGGCTGACAGGTTACCTAGCTGTAGGCAACAGACAGGTAAGTTTCAGTGGCCAGTTCAAGTAGTGCCACAGAACCGATACACATGGTTACTGATATATTTGGCATGCGGTCATCACACCATGTCACAGAGAGGGGCGATGTGCAGCTTCGCTGGACAGGGATGCATAGTATGGCAAGAGTATGTTAAGTGTATGGGACAGGGATCTGTCAGGCATGTTGTGATCCTTGTACTAGAAAGGTGGATGTCCATGACGTATGTGTTTATTTGGGATCAGGATGTGTTAAGTGTAGCATGTCCAACACCGCTGGGTTGGACATGACTTTATTCAGGGTAGGCTGCATGCTACATAATGCAGCTAGGGATTGTGAAGGGCAGTGTAGGCCATCTACATATGGGCAATAACCATTAAAGGAAATATATGATCTATTATGGGTCAAATGGGTGTTGGGTATGGCTGAACAGTTATCTCTATATTCCTGGATGGCACCCTGTCATGATTAGGGGTGTCACATTTGACTACCTGTCTTTTGTGGTGATGTAACTATCAAAGGGAAGTACTGTCCAGCTGCATCCCACACACACAGTTGCCATTATGTTGACCGCTGCCTAGGTGGTAGTTAATGGGTACAGGGTTTGTAACATAGGGGATGATAATGCAATACTTAGCTGTCAGATTGTGGCCATATATCAGACACTACACATCAGACGCACTAAGGCCCTTCTGTATGTTGAATGCAGCACACAATGACTCGACTATTGCTCCTAGTTCATAGTCATTTGCAGACATCAATAAGCTGATGCCTTCTGTGTTAGTCTATGTGGTATAGATAACAAAGAGGGGGAGTACCAGGAATGACCCCTGTATTACTGTGACTGGCACTGGTTTGATGTGCGTGTATTCGTCAGACACCTTCTGTAGTGTGGGTTCTGCCAGCAGTCCAGTTGCCAACCAGTCCTTTGACATAGGAATATACACCTAGTTTACTGAGTGTAGCTGGAACACAGTATGAGTGATGGTGTCCTACGACCTGGCAAGGTCATGATATGCAGTGTGAATCAACCCTACTGTCATCTACATCTGTACCGAGTACATTAATTACATTGACCATGGTACATAGCCGTACAGACCAGACTCAGCAGGGTAGTTGTGCACTATGTCCCATTATCAATGGTGTCTCCCCCTTTGTGGGGTGTGATAACTGTTGCTGTGCACCATTCAGTGTGTACACAGCCTGACATGGAGCTATGATTGAACTTGATGTGTATGCGGATAGCTGAATTACATTTGTGTAGGATACACCCTGGGAAGTTGACAGGTCCCATGAAAGCTGTATGTATGGCATTAGAGAGTGCAGCTTGTACCTGCATAGTCGTTAGTATAGGGGCCCTGTAGTGTACATGGATATATTACTAAGTGTACCTGTTGTGGTGGGGAGGGGGTTGGAATGGGTTTAGGTTCTCCGAGACCCTATCTGGATGAATGGGTGCTATTTCTGTAGGTGCAGTACTTCCCATGCCATAGTGCTGTGCATCACAGCAGGTCTTGTTGTTGCCATTACGATTAATGACACAGCTATAGAATGCTCTGTGCTTGGCCTCATAATATGTTGCTGATTGGTTTCACAGTAGCTTTGTGTGGTTTTATATGGTGTATCTGCATTTTACTGAGGCTGACCAGGGATCACCTACACTCATGTGTGTTCACTCATACAACAGTTACTACCTTCTGTGGTACAGTTTAAAGCATGGTACCACCAGTTTGCCTACTTGTTTGTGTTGGGTTGACTCCTGGTTCTGTTTCAATAGCACAATCACTGCACATATGTGACTGCTTAAGATTCATTTGTGTAGGATTCAGCATTTGCACATGCATTGTCCATCTGCATGGGTGCTATGGCACTCACCACTCTGCTCTTAGGAAACATAACATTGCCATTGGAGACTAACTATGTGTAGCATACTGTTAGCCCTGTTTGTGTGACTACTGTGATCCAAGTCAGTGGGGTCGATGGAATCCAACATGCATTGAGCGCAGGTGTTGGTACATGAGGAGTCTTCCCAGTTCATAATGGAATAGTTGAGAGTAGCCAATATTATGGTTCTGTCTCAGACCTAATCTTCCCCATTACAGCACATTATGACAGTTGGGAAGTCTGCGGCCTGGTGGGTGATCTGTCTCAAGGTGCATTTTGAATTCCACTGTGGCACAAAGGTAGTTGCTCAGCATAATGCATCTAATGTTATGCAAGTGCAATTAGCATGGGGGTGTACATATCCTTCAGGAATATGGACACACCTGCGGCCCGTGTGTTCCGATAAAGGATAATGGGCAAGAGGTGAGGTATGTGTCAGCATGGTCATGCAGGTGTGCTCTTTGGAGCATTGAAACATGTCTCAGCCACTGCACAGATATATTCTCCATGTTAGGGATTGACATATGTGTATCCGTATAGTGTTTCTGACATGTATCATTGTGTAGCAAGACCTGCAGTTTATTGCTTGGCTGTCCCTGTAACAGCAGTCGACCCTCACCTGAACCGTGCATGATGAAGGCACTATAGGGGAAGCATGAACCCTAGGCTGTATCCAGATTCCCAGGGGCAACAGGTGCAGGCCATGTCTTGCAATGCATCATGGTCTGTCAACCATGTTATCCCAGGATGACAGATACTGGATACCCTGTGACATGCGCCACTACACTAGACAATTGTGGAATACAATCCTTTTGTCCCTGTACTGCAGTATCATTCTGGCCGCAGAATGCTACCCAGGCCTTTGGAATATACCTGCATGGGCTACAAGACCTGACAGTTCCTACATGTGTTTCCATGCAGTCTAGGCTACTGCATCACAGGTCCTGCACAACAACATGGAATATGCCAGAGCCATGTGTATAGTTCAAAAGGTGGTCTGAGTGTATGAGTTTGTGGCTAATCATGGCAGACAGGCAGCTGACAGTATGTATGCCCTTGTATAAGTCAGTGTGTAACATAGTGCTAGAGTTTGCATTCACAAATGAGTACTGTTGGGCATGTTTCCAGTCATTTGTTCAGAGGTGTGGCACAATTATGCAAACTATGCCATACAGTTTGTGTATTTTGGGGTCTGTCTCTTCCTGCTTGGGGGGGTCATTTGTTTGGCCAGATACTTAGACGTGTCTGTGAATGTGTGTGATTTCCGGTAGTGTGTGTGGGTGCTCTTACTGTGTTCTGGTAAGGGTATGTGTTGGTTGTGTTGATGAGCTGCATGTGTTAACCTACACCTTATGACTGTCCAGTCCAGTCATGGCTGTAGACTGGGCTACCTTCCAGCTTACCCCTGTAGCTGCATCCCAGACAATGTATGGGGTGTGGTATTAGGTGGGTCTGGCAGTGTACATGGCATAGAGATTACATTCCCCCAGGATGGCCTCATACACAAAGCTGACATTAGGAAACACCAGTAGGTGACTAGTGGACATGCCTGCATGAGCAGTCAGTACTACAAGTACCAAGTACTGTATTTAGTTTACTTATTGCCTATGAAGATGTTTTAGACAGTGATGCTCACATGTAAATATTTGTGTTATGGACGTGACAACACTGGCTATTATGGAAACATTGTAGCTACCTTTAGTAGCAATCCTCCTCTGAGGAGCACATCATATCCTGTTAGTTGATTACAGATGATGCAAGTGTCTACAGGTCTGTTTCCTTCTTTGGGTATATACTCACATATCCACCAGGACCATGAGCTCTGTTGGGCACAGACACCCACTCCCCAAACAGAGTCATTTATCAATAGGCTCTGATGCCACTATGAACATGATTAGTATATAATCAGATAGTGTGAGCCATCACCTATAATGCAGCTATTACACATGGGCAGCTGTCTCCTACATCTTACACTCCTACTGCAGATGTTACACTGGAGTTATGATATGCAACCTGTTTCATTACCAGTGCTGTGCACTACCTTACATACAGTATGTGCAGGTGGCAGTTAGGTTGGGCTGCACAAACCTGGTAGTTCAACCAGTGTGTCTGTACTCTCAATATCCACTCTATGTAGGTGAGCATATAGTCATTTGACCCAGCCCTGTAACAAGGGTCACCACACATTTGCATAACATGTACACATGCACAGCTGTTATTGCTTGCAAATGATAGTAGAGCGGTGGATATTACATGTGTTATGTGCATGGATAGTTACCTGGCTCTTCCAATTATCTTTGCTATCATGCTGCTAACATGTCAGATGAATACTAATGCTATGTATCCTGTCATTGAGTATTGTAATTGCCAATAGACATAACTACTGTTTGCATAACATAACAGAACCGCTGTGTAGAATAAAATACAGATCTGCCTAGAATACTGTACATTACACAGTTATTAGCACAATATCCCACAATGCACACCATATTTGCATGGTAAGCCCACCTTTAACATGTTCATCTTACTTATACACCCATACATATGTCGCCTGTTACAGTATATCGACATATACTATCCCCTGTTATAGCACATACTTGCTGGACCAGTCCTGACACTGACAGTGGCTGGAAGTGAATTGGTGGGTTCCAAGCCCATATCATCCCTTGTGGTGTATGTGGAGTGTGCCGTGTGACCTACAGTAGTACACACATAGAATACTACAGGCATTACTACTGCTCAACAATACATCACTACAAGACAGCTATTTCCACTATATGCATTGATTACACTGTAATTCTTACAGTACAGATACTACATACACAGACATACTACATGTTATACATACCGTCTTAGTAATCAGAGGTGTTATTAGCTAGTGTAATACTCATTTTCTGTTCATCTTTCAGTGTTCTGTACTGTCCTACAGGTAGATACAGATGGTTTTGAATGTGTGACAAGGCAACCTTTTATAGTTACAGATCAGTAACATGTGCTATCCCGATGGCCAATTGGTGTTCCTAAGTAGCTAATTACATGCACATCAGCTGTGCTGCTACTGCCTTAGCCAATACCATGACTACAGTGGAGTATAATTGAGTAATCCACTTTGCCTTACTTGTAAGGAAGACAGCGTGGAAGTTTTGCTTGGAATCTATTGCAACAGCTGTATGAAGACGAACAGTAATATATTGCATGTAATGCCTAGAGGAGTTGGTCTAAATGTGAGTACTGCTGTTATATTTCTGAACATTGCTACTTGTGCAGGGTTTGTCTGTACCTAATACTTCTGCATATGTGTCAGTCTGGCCAGGTTGTTTGACCAGCTCAAGGCTGCATAGCTATGCATATAATATTAGGTGGTTTACAGTGTGCTTACCAGATATATTTAGTTTGGTGTTACTGTGTATCATACTGTGCTAATAATCAGTACTTGGTAAAACTTCCTGGTGTACGAACCTTTCAACCCTCTGAAATGGGATTCGTTCATACCAACACTGTTACATCAGCAGCTGTTCAATTGTATAATGGCAACTATTTCACATAGGGCCATGTTAGTGTGTCTGTGTCCAGGTATGTTAAGGTTTCAGCAGATGTTGTACAGTAGTTGCATAGTTGGTTATGGTATGACAGTATGTATTGATGGAATTATTTCGGTTGTGGGGTAGATGTTGGTAGGTATACATAGCACATGCAGGTGTGTAGGAACCCCTTTTATACAACGTCTATATGTATGTGAACACCTGTCCCTTAGTGGACTAATACTATGTTAATTGCAGGCTGATTCATTAAGGCACTATAAAATGCTTCCTGTATAGCATGCAGGTACTGTTAGTCCTTGAATCCTTTCGGCAATACATCGGAATATAATAAAGCTTTGCAAAATGAAAGCTGTCTGTTTAATTCTGTCATGGATATTTGCAGTTAGTGCAGTTGGGTTGGCGACTGTGTTCATAGAAGATATTTGTAATAGTGTATTGGCATATATTCTTCATATGTTATGTTTATATTGTTTGGGGGGGCAGAATGTGTGATTGCTATGGTCCATGTTATACTCAGATATGACTACTTTGGATGCTGTCTACAGACATGTATGTATGTGTCTATATATATATATATATATATATATATATATATATATATATATATATATATATATATATGTGTGTGTGTGTGTATATGTATATAGATATATACATTATTTCATACGTTTATCTGTATCTCCATAGATGTGTAGATGTCTTTAACCTATCTATATATCTACATATATATGTAGACCTGTATATATCGACATGTCTCTATGTATCTCTCTCTCCCTCTTTCTATCTCTCTCTCTCTCTATATATATATATATATATATATATCTATGTATGAGCATGCACCTTTAATTGGGTACATGGCGGGTTGTCCTATTTCAACACATTCCTCCCTTTTGTGTTTTAATCTGTCTGCATACACAACTGGGATAGGTACATCCCAGGTAGCTTAGTGTTAGGTTACTCAGAGGATGGAGTAAATGGTTGTGGGTTCTACTCCTAGAAGGTATTCTTATTTTACATTTCAGAGTAGGCACTGGTAGGGAAAGTGTGAATAATGCACATTTACGCTGTTGTGAGCAGGTTTGCTCTTGGTCTGCACGACGTTAAGCAAAGGTCAAACGTGTGAAGTCCTTCTCCGTTTACCCTGTTGCAGTGCCACTTACTGTCGTGCAAACACGTGGAAACCCGATTACAGCTGCTTAAGAGTGCTTTAATCCATCTGCATCCAAAAGCCCTTATTCTGGCCCTCAAAATAACCTAACAGCCCTTGCAGGTCTTGAACCCGGGACCATAAACTCCGCAGTCACTGACCTTACCACTAAGGCATCTGAGATATGCATGAATGTTATGGTGTTTAGAATATACATTGTACTACAGACATTCCTCACTACTGAAAACAAATGTGACAATCAGTTGGTGTACATATGTCTCATACATGTTAATGTTCATATGTTTGTGAAAGTGTGACATGACAAGGTGTATTATGAATGAGTAAGGTTCTTGCTTTGTGTCCTTTTTATATTGTCCCCATACTCCATGTATGCCCCTCCAGTTCACTTACTAGACATCCGACCCAGGCTCTCCTTGATGCATGATTGCATTACCCATCATTCTTCCCCCACCCCAATCTTCACATACACAACAAATACCCCTTCTATGGTGAATTAGGTTAATATTAATTGTTATAATACCAGAGCTGCATGTGTTTTGTGTACACTCCAATTCCTTTGGAGTGCTTCTGTGTCATGAAGTGTGTTCATAGATGCTTATATATATGGCTATTGATATAACTGTATAATATATATATATATATGTATGTATATATATCTATGTGCAGACATCACTGACATATATTTATATATGTGTGTGTATATATATATATATATATATATATATATCGTATTAGTTTGTAACAGTAATACATCTGTAGACTGGAATGTGTTGGTTCACAAACTACAGTACGTTACAATGTACTGTACATATGTACACAAAGTCACCATTTGTGATCATTACAGTGAAATGCATATGGCATAAGGTGTAGTCTCAGGACAATGAAACATGTGTACATCTCGGATGGCTTAGTGGTACGTCCCATTACTGTAGTGTGCATGCTCCAGGGTTCGACACCTGCAATGCTTTACGAATGTTTTTTACTGCAGAATAAGGCTCATTTAAGCAGTTGTAAGCATGTTTAAAAGTGTTTGTGTGACATTATAGCAGCGGTTAAACACAGTTATACAAACGTTGTAATGTATAACCCATGCGCGCAAACACGGCCTCATCCACTAACTACTCCGGATATATACCTGTCAGTGACGTAACATCTCACTATGTGCTGACATGACATTACCTTCTCTGTTGACTGTACTCTCCTGCACACATGGGTTTATATGGGTGATTCAAATGTTTATTATACAGACGATTACTACCTATATATGCAAGCTGTGGTTAAGGTATACTTTTGCACATGATAAACATCCCTGCCTTTATCAGGATTGTAACCTCGAATGCACAGATACTATGCAGATGCTGTAACCATTACACTGTTGACATTAATGTTGCTTCTGCCTATTTCCTATTTAGATGATTTCTATGTGTAAGCTAGGCTAAGCAAAGGGCAGGAGCCCCCAAACTCACTGAGCTTCACGAACTCTTGACATAACAACATATAACAAATGTACTGTGAGACAATATGTTACATTACTACCTACATTAGGCATAGCCCCTCACTGACACACTTCAAGGGAAACCTTGTTGTGTGAATGGGTAACAGACTATACACCCCTGGGATCATGTGTCCCACAACCATACAGCTAGGGGGTGGGGGAGCCTGTCCAGTTTGATAGCTGCAAGACCTGTTGGGGGAATTGAATGGTGTTGAATTGCCACATTAACATGCCCTCTTTAGATCACTAAGTGCCCCTATCACCCTCCACAACTGCAGTCCTCAACAGCATCCAGCAACTCTGCCTGGAATTGCTTCATTGGCTATGCTTGACAGAGGCTCAGTTACTTCATCAATGGTGCGGGGAAGGCCAGCACACTGTTACTATGCTTCTAATTGCCCTTGGGCAAATAGATAGTAGGCTATCTGTGAATCTCTAACGTGCAGGCCATCACAGCCATAATATCTGAATAAACAGACCTTCAGATCACAATATACAGTGTGAACGCACCATGTAGTCAGGAAACAGTTGAGTACAGCAAGAACGTACAGAACACTGATACTTAGTCACTCCAAAAGCCTATCTTGGAAGCTAGAAGACTTGTAAAAGTTTAAGGCTTTCTATTGCTTACCTCTAGGTCACCTACAGGGGAGATGAAAAACAAGCACAGATGGGGAACATGCATGCAAAGATACCATACAGGACTATGTGTCAGCTTTACACTTTGGAATACTGGGAAAGGCTATTGGAGCCCCATTATGCCTTATTTAGGAGAGTCTTGAAGGTGAATACCAGCTCCATAAACAGCACAATAGCATATTCAATGAGGTTTATGCTACTCAACACCAGGGGTGGTGATCACAACATGCATGCACTCACAGCACTCTTCAGGATGGACAACATCAACATCCGTGCATTAACTGAAATCTGTCTTAAGGCTCCTGAGAGCACACCAGCACTACCAGACTACAACCCATACCATACATTTCAGCCACAGAACATGGACTGACAAACATGGAGGGGCTGTATCCATATTCATCAGGGATACCTACACCTCCAGGTTAGTGGGGCAGCATGATTCCTCTGTGATCATCCATGTGCAGCTAACATCCACAACTGCAATGTGGAGTGTGGCCTGCTATGGATCACCCTCCATGACCCAGGACCACCACTACACCTACCTGGAGACAGTGGAGAACACAACAGTCCTAACACACACCCTGGCATTGGTCAATGTCAACTACCATACCATTAACTGGGAAACATACTCCGGTACTCACTTCCAGGACCAGCATTTCCTGGAATGTATCACCTCATATGCCCTGTATCAGGTGGTAACCTCCCTAACGTGGGGTGGAAACTACTAGATGTGGTCATCACCAACATGGGTAACAGGTGCACCACAGTGGAGGTTAACCGGTCACTGGTTAGATCTGACCATGAACTATTCACTGTTTACACACCCTAGCATCTCCCCCACCCAAGGATACCACAGTGTATACCTTTCCTACAACTAAATTTACACTACTACTGACAGGGGAGAGGGGTTTCACAGCCCCCATGCTAAGGGGAAACATTGCGTAAGATACAGACAGATTTACAAATGCAGTCTATAAGCACCTACACAGATGTATGGATCGTGCCATCGCTGATAAACCAAGACTCACTCCTCCTTGACTAGGACACCAGCCTGGTGGACCTCTGCAATAAACAGGCTATACTACAGACGTAGGACAGTGTTCCAGACACACAGTAAATCCTACGAAGGGCAGACATCCATGACCACAATTAGTATGATACGTAGATACCTTATGACATCATCCAAGGCTAACAGCAGGAGAATACGCAAGGATTCGAAAGATAACCACAACACCTTCTTTGGCTATGTCAAGGATCTACGTGGTGACACACAGATTTGCACTGTGCCAGTGAAATATAGCACAAAATATGCTAACCCTACTGATATTGCCAACATCCTTGCAGATACAGTCGGTGCATACTTCACCCCATAAAGAGCCCACAACACTACCCGAAAGGTACAGTACCTCAACCATCAGAGACACACAGGTGGAAATGGACCTCTCTAACAGCAGAACACAATGTCAATGGAGGCAGATGTTGACCCAGACTGCATCTTGCAAACTGTACAAGACAACCTGCCCCCACCTAATTAAGCATTCCTACCTCAGCCTCTCCACAGGCCACATGCCCATACAATGGCACGTGGCAATGATTATTCCACTCCATCACAGAGAAATCACAACTGACCATGGTAACTACCACCCCATAAGCCTGACTAGCCTGATCTGCAATGGTATGGTTCGCATACACATGGCACTATTTAACAGTGACATTGGTAACCTCCAAACACGTGACCCAACCCAGGTCAGCTTGGTTGAGTACAGTTCATGCCTACTTAACCTGTTTGATGTCTTACATACAGTCACCAAGACGTTAGATGACAGGGGAGGTGGTTCACACATACTACCTGGACCTCACCAAGGCTTTTGACACCATGCCCCACTCAGGTATTATTGATAAACACACCAGCCTGTACATTCACCCATACAACACAGGTTAGGGTGCCAATGAGCTTACAAACAGAACCCACATGGTACGACTAGCAGTCTCCAGGTCCAACTCTTGAACAGTCATGACTGGTGTCCTACAGGACTCAGTCCTGGGAGCCCTACTGTTTGGCATATACATCTCAGATGTACAGGCAAACACAGGTGGACTACGGCAGACCATGTTTGGCAATGACTGCAAACTGGGAGCCATGATTGATAGTCCAGCTGACACGGACATCCCTCAGGGGGCCTCACAGAGAACATCACAGGGTGCCAATGGCATGGCATCCAGCCAAGTGCTACTAACTGCATGGTCATTCCATTGTGGAATTGGCACCTACATATTAACACATGAGCGGTAGCCACTTTAATACATATGAGGTAATGGGGTATTTGGGGACTAAGGTAGATAGTGATCTCCCCTGTGACAATCATATCTCCACAGTAATTAAAGCATCCTTCTATGTAGGCCATCTGACTACTAATGGATTCTCATCTAGACATTCTGGGGTTATAGTGCCCCTTTACTCATCACTCATCAGTCCCATCATATGGTATAATAACCCATGTGGGATGTACCTCAGAGGACACATCCAACAGCTGGGGTTCCATGAATGTACCTCACCAAGGGGAATACTGGCCTCCAACATATGGCCTATGCAGCCGGACTGAATAAACTCCTTCTTTACTCGGTGGCATCTCGTTTACCCAGAGATGATCTCCACAGCCATGTCGAACTCAGGCTTGATGGATATGCTCCACCTATGGGAATCCATGTCACAGTGAGCCACACACTGTAGTGAGCTGACTTTGCCACAACAATAACAGGGAGATGCTGGAGGGACAGCTTCCTGTCACAGACACTCCCCATACTTTGGAACAACATCCCTAACTACATTATACAGAGCTCCTCACTAACACTCTGCAAGAGAAACCTTGAATGATGGATGGGGAGCAGTTGCTGCACCCCAGGGATCCCACCATTGGCTCTGCACCACAGAGGGATGGTTAATGAATCAATGGGATGGCGAAAGCTGACACATTTTGGCTGGCCTTATGAATGGCCTCTGGCAGTTTGCCAAGTACCTACCTATGAATCTATACATACAGTATCTGCATATGCTGATAGCTTAATTTACTGTTCAGGTGTTGACGTACCTTGTGCCAATGGCTGTTGTGTGTGCAGTAGTTGAGGGCTGCCTATGTTGGATGCACACAGTAGACTGCCTATACATGACAATTTACAGGTAGTCTTGTGTATGTGTGTCATCCATTTTTACTGTGTGTGCAGGTGGAGAAAGGTGTCAGTCCCTAGGTGCCCACACTGTCAGTGTGTGAGCTGTATGTTCCCTCCTTGCCAAGGCATGGGCATACTGGGCATGCCTCGATCTGCCTACTGGGGCTGGCTTACGGTGATCATGGTTTGAGTACCTCTGTGCCTGTGGGGCCCTTGGCAATGGTGGTGGGCTGTGAGGGCCTTCACCATTCTGTGCCTGCTGCAGCTGTTTCCACAGGATCATATTGTGTAACATGGCACACACTATGAAAATGTGGGCACATGTTCCTGGAGAGTACTGCAAGGCTCCACCAGATATGTCCAAGCAATGGAACCATAATTTCAGCATCCCAAACACATGCTCTATAATGATTCTGGTTTGTGCGTGTGCTTCATTATGGCATTCCTGCATGGGTGTGTGTGCATTTCTGATGGGAGTCATCATCCACAGTTCCAGTGCATAGCCAGCATCCCCCACCAGGTGGCCATTTGGGATGTCCCCCCTGGCAAATAACTGATACAGCTGTGAGGCATACCAGATGTGGGAGTTGTGATAGCTTCCAGGGCTGCTAGCACACACATCCATGATAATGCCCTGGGCATTGCACATGACCTGGCAGTTGATGGAGGGGTATCACTTGCGGTTTATGTAGCACCTTCCCTGCTCACCGGGTGGTGACTTGATGTGTATGTGCATGCAGTTTATTGCACCCAGTACCTCTGGGTATTCTGCCACATGGTGGAAGAGACGCATATTGCTGGCCAACTCCTCCTGTATTTGGGGGAAGTATATGTGCTCATTGGCATGTGGTAACATGGCATACATGAACTGGTGTAGTACCCTGGATGCTGATGCCTGTAGCTAGTATTCTCAGGCTTGCACATACCTTCGTATCCACTGGGATGGGTTCCCCTCTGTTTGTTCTGGCTCTGAGGTGTGGCCGGCACACCTCCACAAGTTGCTGTAGGATGTCCCTGTCTACCCTGTAATGCTCTACTATCTTCAGATCATGTAGCCCCTGGTAGGTTACCCTGGGTCTGAACACTCTCCTCCTCCTCTGGTGCCTGAAGTGGTCGTGTGCATCATCCTCCACACCACCTTCAATTTCCAACACATGCTGGTGGATCAAAGCTATGGCATCCCCTAACATGTACATAATAAAAGTTCCCTGGCTGTATACACCACTGGTGCAGAGTGTATGGGAATACACAAATGTGTGAGAGGTGCTTTCACAATTTATAGTATTGTGCTATGGATGCTGCTGATGTAAGTGGTTGTGTATGAACTATTCCAGCTGCTGCATGTCTTAATTATGGGTTTTGCAATGAGTATTGCAAGTGTGGGGCCTTTACTGTGGAGATCTACTTGCCTGCCTTGAATAAACTGTTGCCGTTTAATTAACTTTTAGACATGGATCCCCTCCCATTATCAGGCATGCATCCACCTGCCGTCTTTCTTGTTTTGTACTTTCCCTACCCAGTCATGGCGAAATGTGCCTCGTAGCTGATATACTGCATATCGCCTTTGTTCTGCTTTGACACTTTGTTGTTTTCTTTGCAGTACAGCCCCTCCCATACCCTGTTCTGCAGGTAGCTGCTTGCAGCCTTGTTAGCTGTTGTCAATGGCCCACTGTAGGCTTCTAGGTGTTAATTAGTCATTTGTACTCCAATTTCACTGCTGCAGCATTTCCTTATTTCTTTCCTATATCCTTCCTGTTTTGACTGCAGTGTGTGATGCGCATACACGTTTACCAGGTTTACGCGTGTTTTCATCTCTGTTCACATGCATACTCGGTTACCTTGTGTACTCTCAGCTAAGCATCGCTATGGTCGATTCGACACACCCCTATCCTGCAACTTTACCTAGCTAGGGGCAGACTGGTTTAGCAATGCTCCAATGTGCTTACAGCAATGGCGACACACCCCTCTCTTGATGTCATCTTTATCTCAAGGGCTCACTTTGGTGTTATAACGCTATGCTGTGAGGTGCATCCTTACACTAGCGGGGAGTATGCGATTCACTATTACTCTTCTCATTTGCATGGCATTGCCTACTAATTCCTAGCTACTGCACATAACACTGTCACTGCCCATTAGCTACCCTTGTGCCATGAGTATGGTGTGGCATGCCTGCCATTGACTATTATGGGGAAATCATGATATGTGTTTCATTGCAGTTTTATTCTATATTTTTATATATTCCTTGCAATCCCCTTTGCGCACTGCTGCCCTGCGCTTCCACATTGCGATAGTGCGAATATATATATTTAATGTTAATTTTATATTTTGTACATGCTTTTTTTATGCCAATGGCTATATATTTAGCCATTGGCATATATTAACATTATAATACATGTGTTTGGTTGGCTGTCATGGCTGTGATTTTGTGTTTGCAAAAATGTAAACTGTTTTCTACGGTTTACATTTCTGCATGCTTACACTACGCCTGCACCACTTCCTGAATTGCTACATACCTTCATTTGCATGCTATAATGCTGCACATGGGGTAATTAGCATACATGGCTCAGGAGTTGTGCGGGCACAGTGTACACAGGTTGGGCACGTGGAAACAGCTCCTACATGAATCGCTCGGCGGCCATATTTGGTGTTAGAATGCTGACGCTATGCCTGCACCTGGCGCAAGCTTCATAAATCCCGAGGATTATTAATCAAACAAAAGGCACAAAATGCATTATTGATTAAATGAATTATTTGAAACCATGATATCTGATAGAATTATCAGAACTACTTTTGTGGGTGTTCAGAGTTACTTCCAATTTGCATAATGAGCATATTAAAAGTAAAATGAGCACAAAAAAAGTATAACGAGCATGATAAGAGGTCAAATAAGCATAACAAATACAATAAATGTATTTCTTTGTTATTTATTGACATTTAAAAGGGTAAAATACGCATAAAAAAAGCAAGGTGACTGCATTTTTTTTAGTAAATGACCATGTTTTGACATGAACTACTACTTTGCATTGACCAAAGGTATTCAAAGTATAACTAGAGTTGTTTGAAGTATGGGAGTGTGCAGAGTGTTTGCAGGGTGTGCTTTATTGCAGTACAATTATTTTGAAGAGTTTACTGTGTGCAAAGTACTGGTAGATTCTTGGGCTGCGTACTGTTTATTCGCAAAGTGCAGTCATTTTGAAGTGTTTCTTACACTGATAAGGAGTGGTTTCCCAAAGTATATTGGTTTCAAAGTGTTCTTATGCATGGAAACTTATTTTTCAAGGTACAGTTATTTCAAAGAGTCTTTTTTGCTATTGGGCATAATTACAGGTTCTGGCATAAATTTCTGATATGTATGTGTGTGTTCATACATGATTCCAGAGGTTTTTATTACTGTGTGTTGATATGGCAGAGGCATTTTGCAGATCCAGTCGACTTGTGTTTGATTATAATATTGCAGAGAATTGGAGAGTATTTAAGTAGGAATACGATATTTTCATACAAGCAGCTTTTTCTGACAAAGATGCATGTACGAGGGCATTTATTTTACTTAACGTATCGGGGTCAGAAGACATTGAGAGAGAGTGTTCATTTGTGTATGCACCAGCAGTATATGCAGGAGAAGGGGAGAACCACCATATTGTTGCAAAAGCTGAATCAAGGGAGGACCCTCAGTGCTTGAAATGTAAATTTAGAGAAATGTGTTACCCCCAGACAAACATTGCATTGGAGAGGCACCTATTTTATACAAGAGGCCAAAAGCCAGAGAAACATTTGCAGCTTATATCACTGACTTGAGAAACAAGGCTAAAATGTGCAGGTTTGGTGATTTGAAAGATGAGTTGATAAAAGACAGGCTTGTATATGATGTTAATAATGCTGCAGTGAGAGAGATTTTGCTGTGTGACAGTGATTTAACATTGAGCAAAACTATAGAGATTTCTCAGATACATGAGCTTAAAGAAAGGCACACAAATATGCTTGCATAGTTTCAGCAGCTTCTAGAGCAAACATAGCTAGCATGCAGCACGTGGCTAATAGAAACAGGCCTAAGCACATGGCAGCTCCAGCCCCTGCAGAATTTCCAGGGAGATCCCGTAACTTTCCAGCAAGTTCTAAGACTAGCTCAGTAAAATGGACATGCTCAGTACAGCACAGGGGTGAGTCAGCAAAACCCAAGTCAATTCTTATTGTTAACTGTTGTAATTGTGGTGCCAATCATGAGTCTAAAAGAGAAAAGTGTTTAGCATTTGGTCAGCAATGCCACAAGTGCAAAATATGGAACCACTTTCAAAAGTTTTGTAAATCAAGCAAGCCTCATTCATTTATTAAGAAAGGTCACTCAAAAAAGCAAGTTGATCATATAGAAAGCTGCAACTCTACTTTCTATGTAGACGGTGTCTCAGTATTTGGTGAAAAGGGTAATGCAGTAGATTTGTTGGCAAAGTACAAACTGTTTTGTACTGTTCTGATCAATGATAAATAACACAACGCTGAGCAAAAAAACGACCTTTATATCACAAACACAAAGCTTTCTGGTATTTCACCCTTTCTCAATGCTTTAACACAGGTTCACTTAAAAACAGCATTTAAATAGGAGCCATAAACCACATCACACCTTGTTGCACCATTTTATCTAACTGGACCTTGACTTTGTCCTGCATATCTATCAGAACTTTTCTCACTGGTCTTACCACTGGACTGACCTCTGGGTCTAATTTCATGGAGTGTACAACTGGAAGTTTGCCTAGCTTGTCTTCGAAAATATCAGCATACTCTAAGAAAATAGCATTGGTGAAACTGGAACTAGGACATGTGCTTACATGATGGACTTCTTTGGTAAAGGAAAGCAGTTTCTTTCTTAAACTGTCTCTGAGACCTAACAATGACTGCACAGGCCTTCTGATTACATACAAATGTAAGCTGTAACTGTTTCCTGCCAAATACCAAAAAGCATTACTGAGCCTTCGGTTTGGATATCTTCACCTCCATAAGCAACAAGATTTGCACAATTGGCCATATTAAGTTGTTCACCAGCCCTTACTCTAATAAATATTTCTGCTGACATAACATTGCACTTTGAACCAGTGTCTATTTTGAGCTCCATGGGTTTACCATTGATCAGCTTCTACACGCACCGCTGTAAAGATAAATCCAATAAATAACACAACGCTGAGCAAAAACGACCTTTATATCACAAACACAAAGCTTTCAGGTATTTCACCCTTTCTCAATGCTTTAACACAGGTTCACTTAAAAACAGCATTTAAATAGGAGCCATAAACCACATGACACACAGCCCAAATATCATGTGATAAAATTAACTTAATATGATAGAATGCATCAATCTAAAAATCAATACTAAAATCAATACATCACAGTAATACATAAAATTATGTCAATATATTAGTTACAAATTGGTTAAAATTTACAAAATTACATTCAAAGTCTTACTTTAACTTTGTACGCTGTAATTTAGTCAAAACAGGTTTTAAAGAGACAGTAGAATTCAAACCTGGATGTTGATCTGCTGAAAATCTAATGAGCCATTCAAATTCTCTGACCTCTAATAAATTTCCAATATCACCTCCTCTAGTAGATAGTGTAACAGCATCAATTACTCTAAATTTAAATCTATGACCTAAACCATGTGTACTAATGTGCTTAAACAGTGCATTATTTCCACAGGCTCTTCTAATTTCAGACTTGTGTTCTATTATGCGTTCTTTTAATCTCCTAGTAGTTTTTCCAATATAAAATGAACAGCATGCTGTGCAGGTTGCTAAATAAACCACATTATTTCTATTACAAGTGGCCGAGATGTCAAATGTAAATTCCTTATGTGTTAATGGATGCAAAAATTTACTATTATCAGATGACCCACATAGAATGTCATCACAACAACTACAATTACCACGTATAGAAGTACCTTTCTTTCTTAAGACACAGACAAAATCAGCTTCCGTTTAAAATTTTTATAACATAGCATGCTCTTTATCGTCTTCATATTTTTATAAGCAAACTTAGGTTTATCATCCAAAATTGCCCTAATTTCATTAGATGCCATTAGCACTGTCCAATATTTACTAATAATATTCCTTACTGATCTTGTCCTAGTATTATATGAGGTTATATATCTAAGCTTCCCATCCCTACTAACATCACTAGAATTACTACTTTTATATTCACCATTAGACAAAAATATAGGTATAAAGGTAGTTGACCTATTTGTTATTACTTGGGTCTCAGAGACAGTTTAAGAAAGAAACTGCTTTCCTTTACCAAAGAAGTCCATCATGTAAGCACATGTCCTAGTTCCAGTTTCACCAATGCTATTTTCTTAGAGTATGCTGATATTTTCAAAGACAAGCTAGGCAAACTTCCAGTTGTGCACTCCATGAAATTAGACCCGGAGGTCAGTCCAGTGGTAAGACCAGTGAGAAAAGTTCTGATAGATATGCAGGACAAAGTCAAGGTCCAGTTAGATAAAATGGTGCAGCAAGGTGTGATTTGTACAGTCACAGAACCAACTGAATGGGTATCTTCCATGGCAGTTGCTCATAAGAAAAGCTCAGATGAACTCAGAATATGTATTGACCCAAGAGACTTAAAGCATTAAAGAGGCTCCAACATCATATGTGAAGAGTCGAGGAGGTTGCTACCCTCATGCCAAATGCCACTTTTTTTCTGTCTTAGATGCGGAGAGTTCATTTTGGCAAGTAATGCTTGATCACAAATCTTCATTACTGACTACATTTAGTACTCCATTTAGTAGATACAGATATATCAGAATGCCTTTTGGAATAAAGTCTGCCAATGAAGTCTTTCAGTGTAAAATGGAGCAAATTTGTTCAGGTTATCCGTGTGCTATAATAGTAGTTGATTTACTAGTTGGAGGTACTGGTGAAGCAGAGCATGACAGAAACCTCAGGAAAGTTTTGGACAGGGCATGTGAAGTGAACCTAAAGCTCAATCCTCTGAAATGTAAATTCAGGCTGCCAGAAGTTACTTATGTAGGTCATTTATTTACCAGTACAGGCTTATGACCAGACCCTTATAAGCAAACAGCCATTCTTGAGAAGTGAGCTCCAGACAATGTCCAAGCCTTACAGCATTTCCTTAGTATGGTTAACTATTCTGGCAAGTTTATACCAGAGGTCAGTGAATTATAAGCACTTTTAATAGAGCTGACATGAAAAAATGTTGCCTGGTCATGGTTGGAACAACACCAGAGAGCATTTGATGACCTTAAACAAAAAATTGCCAGTCCACCTACGTTAAGATACTATGATGTCCACAAACCAGTAATTCTTTCCTGTGATGCTTCAAAGTTTGGTCTTGGTACAGTTATTCTTCAAGAGGGCAGACCAGTAGCCTATGCATCTAGAACTCTTGCCCAAACTGAGATGCAGTATGCTCAAATTGAGAAGGAACTTTTGGCAATTGTGTTCGCATGTTCCAAGTTTCATGATTATATTTATGCTTGAGCTATCCGGATTGAGACTGATCATCAGCCTCTGGTCACTATTTTAAAGCAGCCTATGTATACAGATCCAACAAGAATACAAAGAATGATGCTCAGATTACAAAAGTGCAACTTGAAAATGGTCTATACAAAAGGCAAACTTCTTTATCTGGCTGATACCTTATCCAGATCACTCAGAAATACCTCAGAAAAGCTTGATACAGAAAATTTTGACGTTGATGTCATGGAGGTGCGTAATTTTTATACCACAAGACTTGATGAGCTGACAGATCATATGAAGTCGGATCCAGTTTTGTAAAAGCTCAACCACTTCATCAATGTTGGATGGCTGTCAAATCAATCTTATGTACCAATAGAAGTGCAACCTTATTTTCCTGATAGGGATGAGATGTTGATGGAAGATGGTATTATTTTCAAAGGTCTAGTGTTCCTACTTCCTTACAACATGAGTACATTCAGATTTTGCATCATGCCCACCCGGGTTCCTAAGTTACCAAAAGGACTAGTATTTTGGCCTTCTCTGTCGAAAGACATTGATAAAATGCTTTCATCTTGTTCAGTATGCAATAGTACTAAACTGAATTTGCAAAATGAGCCCTTCAGCTAAGCCAGATTCCTAAACTACCTTGGTCAACAGTAGCCACTGACGTATTTGAGTGGAACAATCAGAATTACTTAATGTAGGTAGACTCTTATTCAAACTGGTTCGAGATTGATTTGTTACCCAACCTAACATCCAGTACTGTTATTACTAAGTTGAAACGTCAATTCTCAGTCCACAGTAGTCCACACAAAGTTATTTCTGACAACGGTGCCCAGTTTACCAGTCAGTTATTTCAGAAATTTGTAAATGAATGAGACTTTATCCATATTACTAGCAGTCCAGAATACCCACAGTCAAATGGCCTGGATGAACATGCAGTACAGAGTGCAAATCAATTGCTAAAGAGGTCAAAGCATGATAATACCGATATCTTCTTGAATTTGCTTAATCTTAGAAATATATCCTGTGACAACTTACTTGGCTCGCCTGCTCAGAGACTTCTAGGCAAACCAGAACAACCTTGCCTATCAGTTCCAGTTTGTTTGTGCCTAATGCTAAAAACACCAGAGCAATCAAAGCCCAACTATTTAAAAAAACATTCCTTTCAGAATTCCAGTTATGATAAAATGAGCAGATTTCTTCATCCATTAAATGAAGGAGAGATAGTGAGGAAGCAAACAGCTAATGATTTTGATCGAATTGGTCAAGTGAGAGGTATATTTGCTGAGCTGAGATCCTACTTAGTGGAATCTGAGGGTATAGAATACAGAAGAAATTGCAGGCATCTTCGTCTGGTGCTGAATCAATATTGCAGCATTGTACCTGTGATACAGACTCTAGATCTCAGAGCAACCCAGACGATGTTCCTGTTGAAAGACATGTCTATTCCCATTCCTGATGTTGTCCCAGATGCCCCTGAAGTTGAACATTCATTAAAGACAGTCCCAGTTGCTAGACCCAGTTCTAATTTTTATGTAACATCATCAGGTTGTATTTCTAGACCTAGTGTAAAATACACAGCAACCTGGACATGATTGTTTTATTTGTATTTATTTCTGTACAATTGCATGTCAATTAATGTTATCATTTTCAGTGCATGACTTATTTCTCAAGAGGGAGCACATAGAACAGAGCGTGTGTTGTAACTTTAAGAATTATTTCAAAGTGAGGGCAAGTGCAGGCAGCACTGCCATTTTGAGAGAACAGCATTGTTAATATGTATGAGTGCAGTAGTCAGTCTGTTTATAATTTTGTTTAAGCTTAAGTTACTAAGCCACAATCCTGATGTGTTTGTGTATAATAAAGCTGCTTGAATCAAACCCACATCTGTTTGTCTGTTTTATCCTGACTGGAAGAGCAACACATGAGTCCTGACATCTTCACCAGTTGCTTCCGGAACAGTCTAAAACATGACCTATCAGAACCACATGAGGCACTCTTTGACTGCAGCCTTGAAACAGGCTATGTTCCAAGTGAATGGAGGACTGCAACAGTCATTCCCCCTCCACAAGGATTTACCACCAACTGACCCAGGCAACTATGGTCTAACAAGCCTAATATGCAAAACCTTGCAGCAAATTATCATGGAAATGGTAAATAAGGACATTGGCAACTCACAGACACTGGACTCATCCCAATTTGTTAAGGGAAGGTCATGCCTACTTAACCTTTTAGACTACTTTAAGGGGGTCATCTGGGCAAAGGACAAGGTAAGACAGAGCATACAGTGTATCTTGACTTGGCTAAGGCATTTGAAACAATACCCTACTCAGGCATTGCTGACAAGCTCTTTGAGCTAGGTGTAATCCCTTATATAATTCACTGGATTGCCAACTGGCTCACAGACAGGACCCAAGAAGTCAGGATAGGTGAGACCACCTCCACCAAGACTGGTTACCGGTGGAGAACCCCAGGGATCTATTCTCAGAAGTCAAGGCTAACATTAAAGGCATCTGACTTACCTAGTTCACAGATGACTGTAAATTGGAAGCTCTGATCAGTATTAGCAAAAAACTACAGGCACTCATAAAATCGTCTAAGGCCAGCTTCGAGAGAAAAATTGCACAGGACACTAAGGATAATCACAAGGCTATCTTTAGTTATGTTAGGAACCTGGGTGGGAATTCCCAGATATGCTCAGAATTAGTCCAAAATGACAAAAAATACACCGAACCCACAGACATTGCCAACATCCTAGCTGACAGGTTCAGCGCAAACTTATCCCCCCCTCCCCCACCAAAAGGGCAAAGATCTATCCCAGCAGAGTGCTGCCCCCCTGACATCTCAGATGCTCAGGTAAGAGCAGCTCTCTCCAAAGCAAAAAACACAGCATCAATGGGACCAGACGGTGTCCCGGGCTGCGTCCTACATGAACTCCAAGAAGAGCTAAACCCAAACATAAAACTACTGTTCAATCTCAGCCTTACTACAGGATATGTACCCAAAGAGTGGCGTATAGCAAAAGTGGTCCCTCTCCACAAAGGTGGTACCTCAACGGATCCTGGAAACTATCGCCCCATAAGCCTGACTAGCTTGGTCTGCAAAGCTATGGAAAGGATCATCATGGACCTCATAAATAAAGATATTGGGGACCTGCAGACACTGGATCCTACCCAGTTTAGCTTTGTTAAGGGCAGATCCTGCCTCTTAAACCTGGTCGATTTCTTTGAAACAGTCACCAAGGCCATTGATGAGGGGAAGGTGGTCCACACAGCCTACCTGGACCTCAAAAAAGCCTTCGATACAATACCCCACTCGGGCATTATAGATAAGCTCACCAGCTTAAATATAAACCCCTGTGTCACTAGATCGGTTGCAAACTGGCTCAAGGACAGAACCCACATGGTTAGAATTGCTGGAGCCATGTCAGACTCCAAACCAGTTACAAGTGGCGTCCCACAAGGCTCAGTCCTGGGACCTCTCTTGTTCAGTATATATATTTCTCGGAGGTACAGGCCAACACGGAAGGACTGTGGCTGACCAAGTTCGCAGATGACTGCAAACTGGGCGCCATAATCGACTCTCCAGCTGACACAAGCATCCTCCAAAAAGGGCCTCATAGAAACAGACAACTGGTGCCAGAGCCATGGCCTCAAGCTAAACGCCAAAAAGTGTATAGTCATCCCCTTTGGCAAAAACAAAGTGCCCACAAATTACCACATAGGTGGTAATCCATTAAGTACAGAAGAAGTAATTAGGGACCTGGGGACCCAAGTTGATAGCAATCTCTCATTTGACAACCACGTGGCCAAAGTGGTTAGAAAAACATTTTATATAGCCCACCTAATCATGAAGGGATTCACATCTAGATCAGGGGAGGTCATCGTGCCTCTTTACTCATCCCTCCATCAGGCCCATAATTGAGTACAATGCCTCTTTTGGGATGTACCTTACCAGACACCTGCAGCAACTGGAAAGATCCCAAAAGTACCTCACCAAGAGGATCAAAGGGCTCAAACAGATGCCATATGCTTCCCGGTTAAAGAAACTCCAGCTCTACTCAGTGGCATACCGCCTGCTCAGAGGCGATCTGTGCCTGATGTATAAAGCCATGTACAACCCGGAATTAATGGACATGCTGCACCTCAGAAAATCCAAATCCCATCGAGCTATGCACTCGAGAGACTTGAATCTCAGCACTGAAACAAATAGGACATGCTGGAGGGACAGATTCATAACCCAGAGGCTCCCTTCACTCTGGAATAAAATCCCAGTCCAGGTTAGGCAGAGTCTCTCTTTGACTGTCTTCAAGAGGAATCTTGATGAGTGGATGGGAGATCATAGGTTTACCCCGGGTATCACTTCTGTGTCACTGTTAGACAGAGGCACAGTATACTAACCTCAAAAAAGGGCATAGCAAAATTAATTTAAAATGGGTGGAGAAAGCCAAACACACTCTGGCTAGGCTTATAAATGCCCTAGGGCAGATAGCCTAGTATGAACCTATGAACCTATTGTGTATTCCCCCCAAGACACAAACATCTTGCAAGTGATTCTAACACAGGCAAATGACTGGTACCAAAGCCATGACTTAAAACTTAATGCCAAAAAATGCATCATAATGCCTTTTGGGAAACTGCCAATGCAAGTAAATTACTACATTTTTAAAATGCCCCTAAGTGCTGACCCAGTATTAAGGGATCAGGGAACATATGTAGACAGCAGTCTAGTACTATAACACTCACAAAATATTTCAGACCTTACTTGCAATGTGCAGACTACCATAAAAATATTAATGAGTGGAAAGACAACATATCCTCCCCTTTTCCTCCTTCAACAAATTCCTTAACAACATCCATCCACCTTCCCCTCAAACTTCCTCTATATAAATTAATTTCCTACCCACTTCTATTTCAAAACCTTTTCCAAACAGAGGTTCAGAGGTTCATAGGTAGGTACTAGGCTATCGGCCCAAGGGCCTACGTAAGCCTAGCCAACAAGATTCCCTGGCTTACACCACCCAAGAAAGTTATTTTCCTGTGCCACTATCGAGCAGAGACACAGAAGTGATCCTTGGGGTGTATTTCCTATTTCCCATCCACTCATCAAGATTTTTCTTGAAGAGTGCTAATGAAGAACTTTGCTTGACATAGATGGGTAGCCTGTTCCAGAGTATGGGTAGTCTCTGGGACAGGAATCTATCCCTCTAGCATGTTCTGTTTATTGTGGTGACAAGGTTAGGTCCCTAGAGCATGTGGCTCAGAGGCATTGGGATTTATTTAGGTGTAGCATGTCCAACAGCTCTGGGTTTGACATAGCTTTATATGTTAGGCAGAAACCACCTTGGAGTAGGCGATATGCTCCAGAGTAAAGCTGGAGTTTTTTGAGACGGTCAGTGTAGGGCATTTGTTTGAGGCCAGTAATCCTCTTTGTGAGGTACTTCTGTGGCCTTTCCAGCTGCTGCAGATGTCTTTTGGGGTACATTCCAAAAGGGGTGCTGTACTCTATAATGGGTCTAATGAGTGTCGAGTAGAGGGGAACAATGACCTCTTTTTTCCTGGATGAGAACCCTTTTATGATGAGGTGTGCCATGTAGAAGGACTTCCTGACTACTGTGGTGATGTGACTATCAAAGGAGAGACTACTGTCCACCTGGGTCCCATGGTCTCTTATCATACATTCGGTGTTAAGTAGATTGCTGCCTATGTGGTAGTTCACAGGTACAGAGTTTTTACCAAAGGAGATGACACTGCACTTTTTGGCATTGAGCTTGAGGCCATGGCTCTGACACCAAACATCTGTCTCAGCAAGGCCCTTCTGCAGGATGTCCACATCATTTGGGGAATTAACTATGGCTCCTAGTTTGCAGTCATTTGCAAACTTCATTAGCCAGAGAGCTTCTGTGTTAGCCTGCACTTCTGAGAAGTAGATACCAAACAGGAGAGGTTCCAGGACTGAACCCTGTGGTACTCCACTTGTCACTGGTTTGAGGTCAGATTTGGAGTCTGCAACTTTTACAGTGTGGGTTTTGTCAGTGAGCCAGTTGGCAATCCATCTTGTGACATAGGGATTTATACCTAGTTTAGTGAGTTTAGCTATAATTCCAGAATGGGGGATGGTGTCGAAAGCCTTGGTGAGGTCAAGATAGGCTGTGTAAACCACCTTACCCTCATCTAAGGCTTTGGTGACTGCCTCAAAGAAGTCAATCAGATTCACAAGGCATGATCTGCCTTTCACAAACCCTAACTGGGTGGGATCCAAAGTTTGGAGGTTACCAATGTCTTTGTTTATGAGTTCCATGATGATACATTCCATGGCCTTGCAGACCAGGCTCGTCAGGCTAATAGGGCGATAGTTCCCGGGATCAGTGGTGGCTCCCCTTTTGTGGAGTGGGATAACTGTTGCTGTGCAGTATTCAGTGAGCACAAAGGCTATTATTGAACATGGTGCTTAGGTTAGGAGCCAGTTCATTCTGATGTTCGTGTAAAACGCAGCCTGGGATGTTGTCTGGTCCATGGATGCTGTGTTTTTGGCTTTAGAGAGTGCAGCTGTTACCTGCATAGTTGTGATTACAGGGACGTTGCATTCTTCCTGTATAGATATGGGCCCTTTAGGGGGTGAGAGAAAGGTAAAGTTAGCACTGAACCTATCTGCCAGGGTGTTGGCAATATCAGTTGGTTCTGTAATTTTCATGCCATTGTGCTGTAACTCAGAGCAGATCTGGGTATTGCCATTGAGATTCTTGACATAGCTATAGAATGCTTTTTGGTTGTCCTTAGAATTAGTGGTGATTTTGTTTTCATAGCTAGCTTTAAAGGATCTTATAAGGGATCTCAGCTTCTTACTGAGGCTGACCAGGGAGCTCCTCCACCCATGGGATTTTACTCTCTTTTGCAACAGTTTCTTCCTTCTGTTGTACAGTTTGTTTATGGCAGGGAACCACCAGATTGGCTTCCTTTTTTTGGAGGATAGCGTATTGGTTCTGTTTGGGATAGCACGATCCATGCACTAGTGTAAGTGCTTATAGAGTGCATTTGTGTAGGATTCAGCAGTTGTAACTGCATTGTCCATCTGCATGGGTGCCATGAAGTTCACCACGTCTGTCTTAAGAAGCATGAAGTTGGCTTTGGAGAAATTTTTTACCATTGTTTCCTTAATGGGGGGTGGGGGCAGGATGTGGATATCAGGAGTGATTAGCTTATGGTTGGATCGGACCAATGAGGATTTGACTTCAGCCATGGAACACCGGTCACTCATGTTGGTAATGACTAGGTCTAGGATATTGTTGCTCCTAGTGGGGGTGTGGATAAGTTGACCCAGGGCATTGGAGTTTATGAATTCCAGAAAGCGTTGAACTAAGGAGTTGGTACATGAGTAGTTTTCCCAGTTAATGGTGGGGTAGTTGAAGTCGCCCATTATTAGGGTGTTTGGTTGAACCCTAATATTTTCCAGTACATCAACAAAAGAGGAGTGGGAATCCTGGGGCATGGTGGGGGATCTGTAGCAAGCTACAATTTGGATTGCAGTTTTGCCCAGAGTTAGTTGCACTTGGATAACCTCGGATGCATTATGCTGAGCAACTAGCCTGGAGGTGTGGATATCCTTAATGAATATGGACACACCTCCACCTTTGGTGTTTCAGTCCAGGTTACATGGCCAAAAAGTGTGTTATGAGTTATAGCCTGGTAGTGCAGGGTGCTCTCTGGAGCTTTGAACCAGGTCTCCGTCACTGCACAGATATCGATGTTCTCCATTTTAAGGAGTGCCTCGTGTGAGTGCATTTTGAGATTTAGACTTCTAGCATTGAGTAGCATTACCCTCAGTTTTTATTGCCGGTTCCTTTTATGGTGGTGAATTTGTCATTTGAACTTTGCCTACAAAAGGCACTATAGGGGCAGCAGGAGCCTTAGCCAGTATCTGGAATCCCAGGGGCGACAAGTGCAGGCCATCTGTGGCAAAGCATCATGGTCTGTTGACCATGTCATCCCAAGCAGACAGATAGTGGATCCCCTTAGAATGACACCAGAAGCTTAGCCAATTGTTGAAGTCAATCATTTTGTCCTTGTAATGCAGTATCATTCTGGGCGATGGCAGAATTGTTTAGCCTGGTGAGTGGGATATCAGTGCGCCTGACTATATAGACACCTATGACTAGTGTGTGGGGTACGTTGTTTGGCCTTATTGGCTGTGGTTGAGTGGCACACTGAGTCTGTGGGCTATGTGTCATTTGGGTTGTGTTGGGGGATGGAGGTTGTTTGTGTTTCTGCTTTGGAGGTCTCTGTTGCTTAGACAGATTATTATTGAGAGCCTCCGTGAATGTTTTTGTGTTACTATGTGTGGATTTTGGTGGTGTAGATTTAGTGAGACTATGTGATGAGTATGGTGTGGTGAAAATGTTTACCATCTCCTCTTCACTGTCAAGTTCAATCTTGATTGAAGAGAGCTTTACCTCCAGTTTGGTTAGATAAGTGCATCTCTCACAGGTTGTAGTGTTGGGTGGTAGGAGGAGAGGGTTGTCTGTATACATGAAGCAATTTCTAAATTGCTTCAAGATGCCTAGATTCATCAGATAGACAGGAGAGATCACTGGGAGCTGACCCTTGGACATGCCTGAATAAAAAACTATTTTCCTCACGATAAGTGAGGAAAGTGAGTACAAGTGCTGTTTTTCTCTAAGCAAGTGAGAAAATTAAGTACAAAAACTGTTTTCCTCTAGGTAATGAGGAAGGTTGAGTGCTATAGTAATTAGTAGCTTATTTAGTGCTTACAAGTTCTGAACAAGTGTTGAGCATGAATAAGCAAATTTAAGTGCTAAAACTAAGAATCTGTATCTGCACTAGACGAGTTACAGGAGAGAAACAAGTGCAAATGCAGGCTTTCAAATCAGAAAGTTGACAGAGATGGAAAAGATAACCCAAACAGCCAATAACTACAATTTCTGGGCCAGAACCACTCCTTATGTGATAGACAGGTTACCTAGTGCTTATCACTCCCACTGATAAGCTAGAAGGCTTTCCTCCAACACAGAAAGGCTTGGTGGGCTTAGAAGCTTGAATACAGTCCTGGAAACAGCAAATCTGTATCTGGACTACACTAGTTACAGGAAAGGTAGGAAACAGGCTTACAGTATTTTTTTTTTTACAGAAAAGTAGCTTCAACAGCAGTAAAAACAATGCACATGCAGTGCAAGCTAGCACATTTGGGTATATAGCAATATTAGACCAAACACAGTTAAAAAATGCAATTAAATAAAAAAGGACTAAAAGCAAGTGCAGAAGGAGTTTATTAGGTAGAATGTGGTAAAGAGATGGGACTGGGGGAGTATCCCAGATCAAATATACAGTGAGGCGAGCAACTGCAAAAGCCACCAAATTTAAACTACGAGCCAGAAATAAGGAGGGTGAGTGAGACAAATCACTTTCAGCAGAGATCTGAAAAACTCAAAGCAACAATTAATAGTACAAACTCTAAAACCCAAAAAATATACTTAGCTCTGTATGTTTCCAGATAGATTGAAAAGCAGTCTCTCAGAACACAGGTTCCAGCAATGAAATACAGGCTGTTACTAACAGGTCTAATTTTATGCAAGTGATCCTTGAGTTAGATAACATACAAGCTGTACAAACCAGTTATAAAAACTGAAGACACAGCAGAAGATAGGGGGAGGTGGGGAAAACACTTTCAGCAGAGATATTAAAAACTATAAGCAACAATTAACAGTACAAACTCTAAAACCAAAAAAATATACTCAGCTCTGTATATTTTCAGATAGATTGAAAAGCAGTCTCTCAGAACACAGGTTCCAGCAATGAAATGCAGGCTGTTACTAGTTCAGGAATTATTAAATAAAACAGATTGCCTTTACAACCTAAATTTCTACATACTACATCCCAAACTGATAAAGAGTAGCATTCTAAATTGCCCATTAAAGCATGTGTTCAGTTTTACCTCCACTGTCAAATTACTTTCATTCATTTTTATATGGTCACTAAATATGCCACTTTCCAAAGTCTCCTATCACAGACACCAAATACATCCCCACTGCCAACTCCTGCCGTATAACCAATAATTTGTTTAGAAAAAGACAAATCAATTAAGCGATACTATAGTGCGAGACCCAATCTTAACAAATGTTAAGCACTCCCTGCTTAACTTGTTAAAGGAGTAGGCAATTAAATTTGCCAGTACTGACCAGCAAAGACAACAGCAGAATAACAACCTGCTGTTACTGACTTCCTTTTATAATATTAGAAATTAGGTAGAGTAACAATATATGTGCTCACCTCCACTTTCTGAAGATTAAGAAGTCTGAATCTGTGGCTTCAAACATCAGAGATTTATCAAAAAAAGCAAAGGTTTTATGAGTAATAGACAAAATATATGAGAAATAATATGGAGATTTTGTGAAAATCTGGACAGCTGATAGACAAGGCAAGGAAAGTGTAAACAGACAAGACTGTGTTACATGATCTTTCTGACACTACTTGTTAAGTGCTTTATGGCTTTGAAAGCTGGCAAAACACTTAACACTTTTTTTTCTTGTGTCTAGTAGTACATGGAGCAGATAAAGCTCCATGCACAACAATGAATTATGATCACACATCCAATCATAACCTTTAATTATATGTTCTCAACATGGATGTTCTCTTATTCTGTCTGGCAGTTGGCTTAGAGGATTAAGGACTGCTTCATGTGGTCTAGTAGTACAAGGTTTGATTCCCTCAGCTTGCATTGTCTAACTGTGCGACCCTGAGCAAGTCACTTACTGAGATACTGCTCCTGGATTTAGTCTGAAAAATGTCCATATACATCTGTTTTCTATGTTGGAAAATAAATATAAACAAAAGATCCAAAAATTCACCACTTGAACTTTGCTCTTGAGGTGAATTTATTGGCATCCATGACTCAAACACCTATTAAGCAAGTCATAATCAGAGCCCAGATCATAATCTTCTATCTGAAGGGCCAACAAAAGCTGTTATCAAACTGCATTCATTAGTGTTAGTATCTTTTTTACAGAATGTACTGATTTCTGAACATAAAATTCATGTAAAGGCTCAACTATATTACTTACTGTTCTATCTGTAAATGTTTTTAATGTTACTTACTGATCTATCTGTAAATGATTTTAATGTTACCTGAATAGAAATGCTAGCTTGAAATTTAACTTGGAAGATAATTTATTTGTAAATGTTTTCAAAGGCTGTTACTTGACCCAGTCATGGATGAAAATGATTTTGAAGCAGTTCATGTTCCCGGTTAACAAATTCTTATATAGGAGGGTAGTAGTGATAGGCAGATATAGTTTGTCTAAAGTAGAAAATATTGTAAATATTATCACTTTGCTTCCATCATTAATTATATATCTCCACTTTACTAACTTCACCAAAAACCAGATCTGGTACCAGATCTGGTTCACACAAACTACTCAATATCTAGCACAGCAAATATAAAAGTAACCAAAATCAGAATACTCTAATCTTATGAAACATTCAAAGGCTCACCAAACAGAAGGCAACCAAATATATTAAAAAACTCAGCTTATATAAACCAAAAATCAAAATCACTTCACCACTTATATAAAATACTATAATAATGAAACTCATATGAAATTGTACCTGGAATGACAGTGAAACCAAAAAGAAACGTTCTGCCTCCAGAACTTTCTCTTTGCAGAAATGTCCATATCTTGGGCACAATAGGATAAAACCATGTCAATGACATAAATGATTCAACATAGGTCGGTCATCAGGGTGCCAAGGGAGCTATTGCTAGAGTGAGCCCACCCATCCTGGAATCAGGACTCGGGTAGTGATTTGTACATCCTGCAGAAATACCAGCACCTGCAGGACAGAGACGGATGCATGCTATGTCATACGTGCACTGGAGATGTGCACTTTTCTCTCCCAGACTATATTTGCACTGTAGGGTTTATTGTGTATGTTCTTCCACATGCATATGGGAAGGCATATCTGTGAGCATGAGTGCCCAGGCTAAGGAGTGACAAATTGGAAAAACCACCCATGAATCTCATGGATGATGTGCCTTGATTGTCTGTCATTCCTGGATGATGTGCCTTGATTTGCTGTCATTCTGGAGTGAGGAATGAATAAGGATAGTAGCAAACAAGATGATCAGCAATATGGATGGTGGGAAAATTATTAAAAAGTAGGGTTGCCACAGCACCAGTAATTGTGCATCTGTAAGTAGCTCTTATTGTTGCTGTTTTCCTGACAGGTCTGTGATGTTGCCAATTGAAATATTGGGTCACATGGCCTCGCTTAATGGTTCTTGGACTCCATGACACTGACATTGCGGACTGGTACTGTATGCATGGTACTGTATGCATAGGGTCACCATCCAACAAATAGTCAACATGTGTCATTCTTAGCTGTAGGACCATGGTAGTTAACGATTACATACCACTGAGTACTAAGGTATGTATGAGTTTATATATATTAGCCACAAGGACCTTTCTGTCACCTACTGTTGGCACAGTGGAGATATCTGAGGACAGGCTCTGGCATCTCCATCAGGAATATTCCATTGTAATCTGAATGCCATCCTGCAGCATGTGGAGGAACATATGCAGTTCCCACATACCACTGAAGAGACAGCTGACACCATTGAGGAGTTCTATGATATAGCCCATTTCCTTGAGGTGCTGGAAGCCATAGACTGTACCCACATTGAAATAAAGGCTTCACCAGGTGAACTGGGAAGGAGGTAAGTGAACAGCAAAGGGTATCCCTCCATTAACTGCCAGGTGGTCTGTAATACACAAGGTATAATCTACAATTTGTGTGCAGGCCATCCAGGCAAATATCATGATTCCCACGTGTACTTCTCAAGCTCTTACCTGAAAAAAACCTGGACAAAGCCTCATAGAATGAGGGGACAAAGGCCGAAAAATAGGGACAGATTTTAAATATTGCTCTTAGAAACTTAGAAAGCTTCTAAAATAACAAAATTTGTCTTAGCATGCATTTTTCTGAAGGATATGAAGTCTAAAACACAAATGTATATCATTATTTGATGACTTCACTCCTCAGATCATCCCTTTGATTTGCCATAAAAATCACAAATTTTATGAAGAACAGACCAAAAATATGAGACAAAAATCTGGATATTCTGTGAAAATCTGTACAGTTGAGAGGTATGCAACATACAACACACCTGGGAGCTGTATCAGCATTTTGTGAGGGTTGACCTCTCCCAGAGGAATCTTGTTGGCAATGCTGGATGTGCACTTGAAACCTATTTCATGATACCCATAAGAAATCCACAAAATTAAACAGAGTATGGGTATATGCCCAGTTAAAACCAAGAAAGGTTACTGAGTGTCTATTTGGGTTGCTGAAAGCATGCACTTGCTGTTTGGATTCATTCGGCGGGGCCCTGAAGTATGACTGCAGCATGTGTGCAATATTACATAATAATATACCTGGGAAGCAGTTACACCAAGGTGGGGACTTGCAGGAACAGCAGTCCCATGCACACCTGCAGTGGAGGTGGAGTCAGCAGTTAGTAGAGGAGCTAGAAGCAGGGCAAATATACAGCAGCTTCACATAGCTTCAGAACATACCTGACAAGAGAAAAGCAGATATACTACAGGAAAAGTAATGTATGCAAAACCAGCACCAGGCTGTCCTTACCCATATATAGGCCAGTCATGCTGTGCATCAGATATAGGCAACAACTTAATTAACAATGTACAAAGGGCAGGGCACAGCTATCATCATTTGGGTAAGGGAGAAGAGAAGTGGGTGTCTTTCACAGAGGAATGTGGGAGCGCTGAACACTAAAATGCACTGTTACGTGCATTGTCTGTCAGTGTTGGTGGAGGGAGGGTAATGCAAAAGTCCTCATGAAGGATCAGTGTCAGTAGAAGTGTGTGTGTGTGTGTGTGTATGTGTGGGTGTGTGTGTGCGTGTGTGTGTGTGTGTGTGTGTGTGTGTGTGTGTGTGTGTGTGTGTGTGTGTGATGTACTGGGGGCCTTGGTGGTGTAAGTGTGAGTCTGCTGGTACATAGCTAGAGCAGTAGTTGCAGGAGTGTAGCTCAATGTACTGGACAGGTCCAAAGCTTGCATTACAAATGTTTCAGCATCTTAGGCACACCCTCACCCATGTCAGCTGCCTCTACCATGAGGCACACTGGATAGCCCACAACCTTATGACGATGCTGATGTGCAAAAGAAGTGCCACTGCCACATCTGCAACAACCACAGGAGCATCCATTCCTGAATGTATACACCTGCACAACAGATGTAGCCATGGAAGATCTAGTGGTGTGGGAGAGGGATCTAGATTGTCTACAGCTCCAATGGCTGCCTTCTGCAGATGTAGCAGTGGACCATCTTTCTGAAAGAACCTCCACCCATGCCAGAAGCTCCTGAGAGGACACTGCACATTCCAGTATGTGGCTATGTCTACCCAATCAGGTATACAGGGCATGCAATCCCATAGGTCATCACACACATGCTTTACATCACTCTCACTAACTCTGCCATGGCTGTGGTGGTATCAGTCTGTGCCTCAATGATGGTCTACATATATGCTGAGTTAAAGCCACTGACATATTAAACTCAGGCTGAGGGTAGTGAAGATATATTGAGTGTGCACGATTACCCCCCATGTGTTCCTCTGTGCCCATGAACAGAGTCTGATTGTTGTCTACTGGGGGTAACACATTTCCCTTACTGAGAGCTTCCCCATTAGCCTGTTCTCCCTGTGTCATGTGTCTCCTGGGTATCTGCAAGCACAGAGGTTGTATCCATAGTCTGTGTAGGGGATACATTGGTCACATACCCTGTGTCCAACATACACTCCATTGTCCCTGACTGTAACATATCACTACTATCATTATCAGGTGTTGCACATCCTCCAACATTAGGTATGTTCAGTTCTACAGTGCTGGTGCAGGATAAAGAATCACCCATGAACACACTAAAGCACCATATCTTATGTAAGTATGACCCGACACTAGAAGCATACATGGAACTGAGGCGTACAGATATCAACATTAAAAAAAATTATATATTGACATTGCAGATCTTACAAAGATGGCCAAGGAGTAGGAATCCCTAATGTTCCAATATACTATAAATCAGCTGATGGCCATGGAGTAGGAATCTTTGATGTTCCTATAAACAATAAATCAACTGATGGCCATGAAGTAGGAATCCGTGATGTTCCTGTATACTATGAAACAGACAGTTTTAATAATTTGAATAGAGACTAAGGGGTGCAAGCCCCTCTCAGCTCACCTTACTCATATGTGCTGACCCTAAACCTAACCCTAAGGCTACCTCTACCCCAACTCTAGCCTTATAAATTACATTAGCAAAACCCCTTTCCTTAACAATATCACTGTCGAAATGACAGTTGAATTTAGTTTTGCAGCTGAGCATATATATATATATATATATCACAAATCAAGAATGCTAACAGTGGTCCACAGCAGGAAAAACACCAACGTATTAATTCAAAGTATCATTTTAATGAAAAAGACAAGCAAAGATAAGCGCTTTCGTGTATTAGCTTCATCAGATCTCTGCCTAAACTGAATCAAGCATCCTATTTATATTACAATCAATTAGACATTAATCAATGTAACAAGCTACATCACTGGTTGCTAAGTAACTAATCAAGCATTCAAAAAGCTAATACAGGAACTGTACTCACAAAATATAAAGAAAAAACATACATTTGAATTCACATAAAAACTAAAAGCAACTAAACTTTTATAAAACATTATAAAACAAAATAACATAAGCACTAAAAAGTGCTTATTCCTTTCTAAGGAGTATTGCTCTCAAGGCAGGCTGAATAGAAACATGCTCATTCAGGCCAGGAGAATGAAATTTAAAAACATGTTCCTCACCATGTGTATTAATATGTTTTGCTATGGTGCTGTAAAAATGAAATTGAATGGTAAACCAGAAAAAAGCAGTGGTTGTGCTTATTGTATAAACGTTGATGAGTCCACTTCTTTTATACATCCATTAAATAACAGGATATTTACACATTTTCTCTCAGCAGATTGTAACACAAAGAATTTGATTTATCTTGGACACTGTATGTTATGCCGGTGTTTTTATGTCGGCAAGAGTAACAGGTGCCTAAGAGAGAGGATATGTGATCATTTTTATTGCCTACGCAGAGGTATGAATTACAGCGCCATAGCAAAACATATATTAATACACATGGTGAGGAACATGTTTTTAAATGTCTAGTACTAGAAGTGATACATGAGAGTGTTAGACAGGGGGACTTGGTTAACATGACTTATCAAGCTGAGTTAAAATGGATTTTCAAGCTCAGAGCACATCATGCTCCTGGCCTGAATGAGCATGTTTCTATTCAGCCTGCCTTGAGAGCAAGACCCCTTAGAAAGAAATAAGCACGTTTTAGTGCTTACGTTATTTTGTTTTATAATGTTTTATAAAATTTTAGTTGCTTTTAGTTTCTATGTGAATTCAAATGTATGTTTTTTCTTTATATTTTGTGAATACAGTTCCTGTATTAGCTTTTTGAATGCTTGATTAGTTACTTAGCAACCAGCGATGTAGCTTGTTACATTGATTAATTGATTAATGTCTAATTGATTGTAATAAAAATAGGATGTTTAATTCAGTTTAGGCAGAGATCTGATGAAGCTAATACGCGAAAGCACTTATCTTTGTTTGTCTTTTTCATTAAATTGATACTTTGAATTAATACGTTGCAAACCAACACAAGGGGACTACGGTTGACCAAGTTCGCAGATGACTGCAAATTGGAGACATCCTACAACAAGGCCTCACTGAGACCAACGACTGGTGTAAGAACCATGGCCTCAAGCTCAATGCCAAAAAGTGCATTCTCATTCCCTTTGGGAAAAATTTGGTGCCCATGAACTACCACGTAGGCGGTAGTCCACTAAACACCGAAGGTGTGATAAGAGACCTGGGGACACAGGTTGACAGCAACTTCTCCTTTGATAACCACATTGCCACTGTGGTGATAAAGTCCTTCTATGTGGCACATCTAATCACAAAACATTTTTCATCCAGTAAGAAAGAGGTCATAGTCTCTCTTTACTCATCACTCATTAGACCTATTATTGAATATAATGCCCTATTTGGTATGTACCTTGCTAGACACCTACAACAACTGGAAAGGCCACAAAAATACCTAACTATGAGGATCTTAGGCCTTAGACATATGCCCTACACTTACAGACTCAAAAAACTCCAGCTATACTCGGTCTCATATCGCCTACTTAGAGGTGATCTCTACTTGACCTAAAAAGGCCATGTCTGACCCAGAGCTGCTAGATATGCTGCACCTAAAGAAATCCCAATCCCTCCATGCCACACGCTTCAGGGGCCTAAACCTCATTACCACCATAAACAGAACATGCTGGAGGGACAGGTTCCTAACCCAGCGACTTCCCATACTCTGAAACAAACTCACCATTCACATCAAGCAGAGCACTTCACTGGCCCTTTTCAAGAGAAAACTTGACGAGTGGATGAGCAAAAGGAAGTTCACTCCGGGGATAACTTCAGTGGCCCTGCTTGACAGGGGCATGGGAAACTAACTTCGGGTGCCTGTTACCCCAGGGATCACCTCAGTGACCTAGCTTGACAAGGGCACTGGGACTAACTTTGGGCGGCATGATGCCAGGGAATTAAATGGGCTAGGCTTGTATAGGCTGCAGGGCCATTACCCTAGTATATACCTATGAACCTAAGAACTTCTCTGGTTTGATTCTTAGCTGGAGTGTCTTCTGTGCAGAGTCTGCATGTCCACCATGTGGGTTTCTACCCACATTCCAAAGACATGCAGTAGATGGATTGGACACTCTAAACTGGCCATAGGAATGAGTGGTATGGATGATCCTCCATGGTAGGGCTAAGCCACAGACTTCAGAAGGTTTAGTATATCCATTAAAATCATAAAATGCACTGTTTTACTATGACCAGTTTCACAAACGCATAAACTTTATTAAAATAAAAATGTATAAAATAGAAAGAGCTTTTGTTTTATATAATTAAAAACTTCATCAGACCTGACCTGAGATGAGCTCATCAATTTATAATGACAGAGATGGTGATTTAATGAGACATTATATATAGTAGCATGGAGGCAACTTTTGGAGACATGTTTGTTTGAAAGCTATGATTTTGTTACTTGGAGATGTTTTTTATCAGATGATTTTTTTACTGGTTATTGTTACATCTAAGCACCAGTTGGAAGTGACCATTTCTTTAGATCTGCATTGGCTAATGTTTTACGTATATACCAACTGGAAATAACCAAGGCCAGCCAATTGTTTTGGAGGTGTATTGATGTATACAATCTACAGCCTGGTGGCCTCAATATATATATATATATATATATATATATATATATATATATATACATGTTCTCTTGAATTTAGAAAATACAGAAAAATTTTGACAGCTGCCAGATGGTCGACAATCCCGGGGTATTGGAATATTCCCTTTCCCTGGGGATTACGTAATCCCAGAGTTATTGATATATATATATATATATATATATATATATATATATATATATATATATATATATATATAAAATGTGCAGCTGACTGTCAGTGTTTGCATCATCGATCTTTCGATCTTTTGTGGTCAACATTTTTGCCATCGATATTTTGCTGTGTCAACCAAGGTAATTGATCCCATAGACATATATATATATATATATATATATGAGTGCATCTCTCTCTCTCTCTATATATATATATATATATATATATATATATACATATATATATATATATATATATATATATATATATATATATATATATATATAAATAGATAAAATCCCTAACAATGGTATGGGCATGTAGTTAACTCTAAAAAATATAACATATACAAACCATACTGGTAGAAGCACATCATTTTTAATATTGAACTGTTAGTACTTTTGTCTGGATAAAAGTGAGACTTATCCGACAATGATAGAGTGTTAAGAATGACCTAAGTAGTTAAGTTAAACTTAAAAGTTTGAACATCTTAACTATTCAACATAGAAAATAGTGATACCTCTTCATGCATAAGAGTATGGGGTTTCTTTGAAACTGTTTTAAGGCTCACATGATAATTGATCCCTGAGCCTGCTCATGAATTGAAAGGAACCTGCCAGCAGTATCCCTTTCATATCACCCAATAATCATGAATGGAATGGTTGTAAAGTGTATTTTTCTTGCCTTTCTTATGCACGACAAAATTGTGTCTGAAAATCTTCTTATTCACACCATTTTAGTTCTCACAATATAAAAAGCAGAGCAGGTAGAACAACATGCCACATAAGCCACATTTGTAGATGTCCAATTTAAGAACTCTGAGCCTCATAATTTTACCTGTATGTTCACTAAAAATGAAAGGTACGTTAGCTATACATTTATATTGTTTGTATTTGTAGCAAACAAAAGTCCTCAACTGCCTTCTTATCAGTGTCATCTCATAATTACTGTTTTAATGAATGTTTGAAGTTAAACTTATTCACAAAAGTAGGGTAATTTCCAACCCCTACTTCATTATCTTTGTCTCCCATCAGAGTTTACCAACTGAAAGAAATAAGTTACTTGACAGCCTTAGAACCAAGGCTATATTTTATGTCAGAACTCAGACATCTATCTGTTCATTCAGTGTTCCACTTCAGCCTCTGCAAATCTATGTCTGCATCCAACCTATGTTTGCAAACTGATGCTCTATCCTGCAAAACTTCATTTTTAAATTAGAAAAAAACACTGGTAGAAATGCAGGTGCTCACAACACAAATGTTTTTAGCATAAAATTCCTTTATTCTTCTGCTATTCGTCCGAAGACTTCATCAGAAATAACACTTACAAACAACCATGTTTAAATCCAAAACAATTAGTAACCAACCAATGAAAACATACTAACAAAAGTAATGTTAACCCCTAATAAGTCAGACAGAATATATTGTAGAGTTTCTATAGTTTAAAAAACATTTAATGTTCACGCTTTCATTTAAACCAGGAGGAAGGTGAGCAGCCAAATTTGCCACTCAACTTCTTTCATTTCAACGTAGTTTTTAAAATCACCTCCCCTTAAATCCAAATATACAAAATCAATCACAGCAAATATAAATTTCTTAAAATTCAAACATTTAATAGAATGCAGTTCCCTATTATATGATTGAAGACGCATTCTTTCGAATGTGTCTTGATCGAACTTGAAAGCACGAAACGTCAAAATACAGAAATGGCATATAAGCGAATTCTTCCCCTGGGAAAGAAATCGCTTGGCTGCCTTCATTATTTTGCTGTTTTTGTCACTGTAGTGCAATGTCGGAGTTGGTATATTTAAGTAGGGGGGGTGTGGGGGGCACAGCCCCCAGTTTATGTAATGTTTTAAAGGTTTTTTTTTCTTTTTTGGAACAGCAATCACTGTTCTAAGTGTTTGGGATTTTAAGCTTTCACTTTCATGGGGTTGATAAATCAGCATTCACTTTTTTAAGCATTCGCTGATTTAATATAGACCCTAGAATGCTTATATAATGCATTATTCTCATCATGTGTTTTAATGACATATGTATGTTCCCTGATTCTAGTCCCTAAACTTCTAGAAGTCACGCCTGCATAAAATGCAGGACATGACAAACATAGGGATATGTAAACCACTGCAGTAGAGGAACAGCCAAACCTAAAGTTTGCATGTACATTTGCGATGGAATCTGAAGAACAAAAATTAATATGAAGCAAAAGTTAGATACCATGTTGGAAACTGAAGACCAAGTTTAGATTTTCCATTCACAGTACAGAAAAGACCAAAATTATATTATGGAACAGAACCCGAAGAACCATTTATAAGTAGATACATCAGAACCAGAATATATTTAATGAAACTGAGACTTAGTTGAGCTGTTCAGAGTAAATCAGTATTTATAAAAGTTCCAATACAACAAGTGATGGATCTTTCTTTGAAGAAGATTCTGTATATCTTAAGGTTGCCACTTCAGGAAAGGACAAGTAAGATTCCAAGAATTATTGCTGGAGATACTTGCCCAGTTTTGTATCAACTTCAAGGATCATTCTGAGTGATTTCCTACAAGAGATACACTGACCACTGAAGAGATTGACCTCTGTACTAGGTCAATAATGTTTCAAAGGAAAGGAATCAAGAGTCTGCAGGTTGCACAGTGACAATTTCTGGTCCTGATTTGTTTTCTGACGTTACACTAGTCAATGTTGTGCTAAACAATGAATATTAAGTTCCACTGAGTCAAGAAAGAGCTCCAAAACTGAACAAATCACAACAGGTTAGGAGATCCATGTCGACATGTAACATTCTAATTAACTAAGTCATTGGTAATAGTTTTGATCCTTTTCATAAACAAGACTTGTTGCCTTTCGGGGTTGTACAAGACACCTCACCTGCAGACATGTTCTGAGGACGTTGGCTTATACTTTTATCCCACTGGGTCTAAGATGTTAGGGAATTTCTATTGGACATGTGTGTGTGTGTGTGTGTGTGTGTGTGTGTGTGTGTGTGTGTGTGTGTGTGTGTGTGTGTGTGTGTGTGTGTGTGTGTGTGTGTGTGTGTGTGTGTGTCTATGGTGGGAGTGAAGATGTTTGCACATGTGCATGAATATCTGTATGATTTGATTTACTTTTAGGGAGCTTTGTCTGAGTCCCTGTGTGCCTGCAAACGTATGTGTATGTGGGAATATGTGTGCATGTGTCTATGTGTGTGCATGCATGTGTGTGTGTGTGTGTGTGTGTGTGTGTGTGTGTGTGTGTGTGTCCATACACAAGAACATGTGTTTTTCAACGGGAGTGAGGATCTTTGTACACATGCATGAATAGTATATATTGCATTGTTTGTTTTCATTTTGGGGAAGAGTGTGTGTGTGTGTGTGTGTGTGTGTGTGTGTGTGTGTGTGTGTGTGTGTGTGTGTGTGTGTGTGCATGCATGCGCGTGTGTGTGTGCGTGTGTGTGCATACACAAGAACATGTGTTTTTCAATGGGAGTGAGGATCTTTGCGCACATGCATGAATAGTGTATATTGCATAATTTGTTTTCATTTTGGGGAAGAGTGTGTGTACAAGTGTGGGTGTGGGGGTATGTGTGTGTGCATGCATGTGTGTGTGTGTGTGTGTGTGTCTGCTTGTGACTATTTGAGCACGTAGGGGTGTGGTTATCTTTATGCATTCCTATTCCCACATGCTTCTGCCAATTACCTAAATCAGGAGATGATTATGAGTTAAAACAAAACAAAAAAGGAAAAAAAAAACTGGAAAATTTAGTTTATTTCAATCAAAATAAATCTGTTTTATACAAAGAACATTACATACTCTGCCTTTTGGCCAAGTTGTGAATATAAGAGTCTTCTAAGTTTGTTTATAAGTAAAATAATGCAAAAATTGCACATATTGGAATGTGTATTAAAAGGCTACAGTAAACTTTTGTTCTTAAATAGATCTGGAGATACTGAGGTATCAGCAGTTCCTCAGAATGATGAAATGGTTTTATATTGTAACCCATGATGTTTGTGCAATAAGCAGCATGCGACTGTTTGATAGTTATTCACTACATTAATTAACTTACATGTATTTTTTCCATTTACATTATTAAATCTCATAGTTATTATATTTATACCATACTGATCTTTCATTACATAATAATACAAAGGGATGGCTGTGCAGCTGCATTTTTAATTTGAATCTTCAGTGAATCTAAAATACATTAGATGAATATTTGTTTATCATCTAAATCAACTTGGAAGCAAAGCACACCATCTTAATGTTGTTTTTCCAGACTACTCATTCAGTAACTTGGTACTTTTAAACTGGCAAATATAAAAGTATTGCTGTATGTTTAGTGGGATAGTCAAGACAGCTACTGAACACAGTTGTAGAATGGGTTTTTATTATTATTTATTTGTAGAGCCAAGAAAAAAAAAACAGTACAGACATGCTGTATTCTTTTAAACATTAGGAAACAAAAATATAAAGAGAAGCTTGAAGATAGGGAACAAGAAAAGGTTCAGAGTCATAATGAGAATGGGAGACAAGATATATTCTAATAACAGCAGTAAGAAAAGGTATAGAAGTCCTCTGTAATTTATTGTATATAACAGAACTGACTTTTGGATTTTACAGGCAGCATTATTATCTTGCCAGCGGTATTGATTTGTTCTGTGCTGACTGTCTGCCTTGCTACAGGAACACAGGGAAATGGACTGCACATCTGCAACTTGCTTACTGAAAGAAATGAATGGCAACAGATGAGTTTCAACATTCAGCATCCGTTTGATATCTTAAACTAGCTCCTGTATTTTATAGGATTCTGCTTTCTGTACTCTTTGCAAGGTCAGAATGGCACCAAATAAGAACTCATAAATTGTACAGCTCCATCTTCTAGAAACTGGAAAATATGTCAGTTATAGCTTGCAAGGTTACATTTCTATTAAAAGGAACAGTACTGTCAACGTTTATCAAGCTATAGGCTGTGTAATTAAACCAGAAAAATAAAGATGATTAATGGAATAAATCAGATGCTACTTAAAGGCATACTGAACTGTAA